>NW_026870173.1:0-15000 GCF_963584025.1 Labrus mixtus
TCCACAGGGGGGCGCTCTCCCTCCCACACGTACCGAAGGGGCTAACGTTTCCTAAAGGTCGGACGTTTCCTAAAGGTCAGACGTTTCCTAAAGGTCAGGTCAGACGTTTCCTAAAGGTCAGACGTTTCCTAAAGGTCAGGTCAGATGTTTCCTAAAGGTCAGACGTTTCCTAAAGGTCAGGTCGGACGTTTCCTAAAGGTCAGACGTTTCCTAAAGGTCAGGTCAGACGTTTCCTAAAGGTCAGACGTTTCCTAAAGGTCAGACGTTTCCTAAAGGTCAGGTCGGACGTTTCCTAAAGGTCAGACGTTTCCTAAAGGTCAGGTCAGACGTTTCCTAAAGGTTGGACGTTTCCTAAAGGTCAGGTCAGACGTTTCCTAAAGGTCAGGTCAGACGTTTCCTAAAGGTCAGACGTTTCCTAAAGGTCAGGTCAGATGTTTCCTAAAGGTCAGATGTTTCCTAAAGGTCAGACATTTCCTAAAGGTCAGGTCAGACGTTTCCTAAAGGTCAGACGTTTCCTAAAGGTCAGGTCAGACGTTTCCTAAAGGTCAGACATTTCCTAAAGGTCAGGTCAGACGTTTCCTAAAGGTCGGACGTTTCCTAAAGGTCAGGTCAGACGTTTCCTAAAGGTCAGGTCAGACGTTTCCTAAAGGTCAGACGTTTCCTAAAGGTCAGACATTTCCTAAAGGTCAGGTCAGACGTTTCCTAAAGGTCAGACGTTTCCTAAAGGTCAGGTCAGACATTTCCTAAAGGTCAGACGTTTCCTAAAGGTCAGGTCAGACGTTTCCTAAAGGTCGGACGTTTCCTAAAGGTCAGGTCAGACGTTTCCTAAAGGTCAGGTCAGACGTTTCCTAAAGGTCAGACGTTTCCTAAAGGTCAGGTCAGACGTTTCCTAAAGGTCAGGTCAGACGTTTCCTAAAGGTCGGACGTTTCCAAAAGGTCGGACGTTTCCTAAAGGTCAGACGTTTCCTAAAGGTCAGGTCAGACGTTTCCTAAAGGTCGGACGTTTCCTAAAGGTCAGGTCGGACGTTTCCTAAAGGTCGGACGTTTCCTAAAGGTCAGACGTTTCCTAAAGGTCAGGTCAGACGTTTCCTTAAGGTCGGACATTTCCTAAAGGTCGGACGTTTCCTAAAGGTCAGACGTTTCCTAAAGGTCGGACGTTTCCTAAAGGTCAGGTCAGACGTTTTCTAAAGGTCAGACGTTTCCTAAAGGTCAGGTCAGACGTTTCCTAAAGGTCAGACGTTTCCTAAAGGTCAGACATTTCCTAAAGGTCAGACGTTTCCTAAAGGTCGGACGTTTCCTAAAGGTCAGGTCAGACGTTTCCTAAAGGTCAGACGTTTCCTAAAGGTCAGGTCAGACGTTTCCTAAAGGTCGGACATTTCCTAAAGGTCGGACGTTTCCTAAAGGTCAGACGTTTCCTAATGGTCGGACGTTTCCTAAAGGTCAGGTCAGACGTTTCCTAAAGGTCAGACGTTTCCTAATGGTCGGACGTTTCCTAAAGGTCAGGTCAGACGTTTTCTAAAGGTCAGACGTTTCCTAAAGGTCAGGTCAGACGTTTCCTAAAGGTCGGACGTTTCCTAAAGGTCAGACGTTTCCTAAAGGTCAGGTCAGACGTTTCCTAAAGGTCAGACGTTTCCTAAAGGTCAGGTCAGACGTTTCCTAAAGGTCAGACGTTTCCTAAAGGTCAGGTCAGACGTTTCCTAAAGGTCAGACGTTTCCTAAAGGTCGGACGTTTCCTAAAGGTCAGGTCAGACGTTTCCTAAAGGTCAGACGTTTCCTAAAGGTCGGACGTTTCCTAAAGGTCGGACGTTTCCTAAAGGTCAGGTCAGACGTTTTCTAAAGGTCAGACGTTTTCTAAAGGTCAGACGTTTCCTAAAGGTCAGGTCAGACATTTCCTAAAGGTCGGACGTTTCCTAAAGGTCAGACGTTTCCTAAAGGTCGGACGTTTCCTAAAGGTCAGACGTTTCCTAAAGGTCAGGTCAGACGTTTCCTAAAGGTCGGACGTTTCCTAAAGGTCAGACGTTTCCTAAAGGTCAGGTCAGACGTTTCCTAAAGGTCAGACATTTCCTAAAGGTCAGGTCAGACGTTTCCTAAAGGTCGGACGTTTCCTAAAGGTCAGGTCAGACGTTTCCTAAAGGTCAGGTCAGACGTTTCCTAAAGGTCAGACGTTTCCTAAAGGTCAGACGTTTCCTAAAGGTCAGACATTTCCTAAAGGTCAGGTCAGACGTTTCCTAAAGGTCAGACGTTTCCTAAAGGTCAGGTCAGACATTTCCTAAAGGTCAGACGTTTCCTAAAGGTCAGGTCAGACGTTTCCTAAAGGTCGGACGTTTCCTAAAGGTCAGGTCAGACGTTTCCTAAAGGTCAGGTCAGACATTTCCTAAAGGTCAGATGTTTCCTAAAGGTCAGGTCAGACGTTTCCTAAAGGTCGGACGTTTCCTAAAGGTCGGACGTTTCCTAAAGGTCAGACGTTTCCTAAAGGTCGGACGTTTCCTAAAGGTCAGACGTTTCCTAAAGGTCAGGTCAGACGTTTCCTAAAGGTCAGACATTTCCTAAAGGTCAGGTCAGACGTTTCCTAAAGGTCGGACGTTTCCTAAAGGTCAGGTCAGACGTTTCCTAAAGGTCAGACGTTTCCTAAAGGTCAGACATTTCCTAAAGGTCAGGTCAGACGTTTCCTAAAGGTCAGACGTTTCCTAAAGGTCAGGTCAGACATTTCCTAAAGGTCAGACGTTTCCTAAAGGTCAGGTCAGACGTTTCCTAAAGGTCGGACGTTTCCTAAAGGTCAGGTCAGACGTTTCCTAAAGGTCAGGTCAGACGTTTCCTAAAGGTCAGACGTTTCCTAAAGGTCAGGTCAGACGTTTCCTAAAGGTCGGACGTTTCCTAAAGGTCGGACGTTTCCTAAAGGTCAGACGTTTCCTAAAGGTCAGGTCAGACGTTTCCTAAAGGTCGGACGTTTCCTAAAGGTCAGGTCGGACGTTTCCTAAAGGTCGGACGTTTCCTAAAGGTCAGACGTTTCCTAAAGGTCAGGTCAGACGTTTCCTTAAGGTCGGACATTTCCTAAAGGTCGGACGTTTCCTAAAGGTCAGACGTTTCCTAAAGGTCGGACGTTTCCTAAAGGTCAGGTCAGACGTTTTCTAAAGGTCAGACGTTTCCTAAAGGTCAGACGTTTCCTAAAGGTCAGACATTTCCTAAAGGTCAGACGTTTCCTAAAGGTCAGACGTTTCCTAAAGGTCAGGTCAGACGTTTCCTAAAGGTCAGACGTTTCCTAAAGGTCAGGTCAGACGTTTCCTAAAGGTTGGACATTTCCTAAAGGTCGGACGTTTCCTAAAGGTCAGACGTTTCCTAATGGTCGGACGTTTCCTAAAGGTCAGGTCAGACGTTTTCTAAAGGTCAGACGTTTCCTAAAGGTCAGGTCAGACGTTTCCTAAAGGTCGGACGTTTCCTAAAGGTCAGACGTTTCCTAAAGGTCAGGTCAGACGTTTCCTAAAGGTCAGACGTTTCCTAAAGGTCAGACGTTTCCTAAAGGTCAGGTCAGACGTTTCCTAAAGGTCAGACGTTTCCTAAAGGTCAGGTCAGACGTTTCCTAAAGGTCAGGTCAGACGTTTCCTGAAGGTCAGACGTTTCCTAAAGGTCGGACGTTTCCTAAAGGTCAGACGTTTCCTAAAGGTCAGGTCAGACGTTTCCTAAAGGTTGGACATTTCCTAAAGGTCGGACGTTTCCTAAAGGTCAGACGTTTCCTAATGGTCGGACGTTTCCTAAAGGTCAGGTCAGACGTTTTCTAAAGGTCAGACGTTTCCTAAAGGTCAGGTCAGACGTTTCCTAAAGGTCGGACGTTTCCTAAAGGTCAGACGTTTCCTAAAGGTCAGGTCAGACGTTTCCTAAAGGTCAGACGTTTCCTAAAGGTCAGGTCAGACGTTTCCTAAAGGTCAGACGTTTCCTAAAGGTCAGGTCAGACGTTTCCTAAAGGTCAGGTCAGACGTTTCCTGAAGGTCAGACGTTTCCTAAAGGTCGGACGTTTCCTAAAGGTCAGACGTTTCCTAAAGGTCAGGTCAGACGTTTCCTAAAGGTCAGACGTTTCCTAAAGGTCGGACGTTTCCTAAAGGTCAGGTCAGACGTTTTCTAAAGGTCAGACGTTTTCTAAAGGTCAGACATTTCCTAAAGGTCAGGTCAGACATTTCCTAAAGGTCGGACGTTTCCTAAAGGTCAGACGTTTCCTAAAGGTTGGACATTTCCTAAAGGTCGGACGTTTCCTAAAGGTCAGACGTTTCCTAATGGTCGGACGTTTCCTAAAGGTCAGGTCAGACGTTTTCTAAAGGTCAGACGTTTCCTAAAGGTCAGGTCAGACGTTTCCTAAAGGTCGGACGTTTCCTAAAGGTCAGACGTTTCCTAAAGGTCAGGTTGGACATTTCCTAAAGGTCGGACGTTTCCTAAAGGTCAGACGTTTCCTAAAGGTCGGACGTTTCCTAAAGGTCAGGTCAGACGTTTTCTAAAGGTCAGACGTTTCCTAAAGGTCAGGTCAGACGTTTCCTAAAGGTCAGACGTTTCCTAAAGGTCAGACATTTCCTAAAGGTCAGACGTTTCCTAAAGGTCGGACGTTTCCTAAAGGTCAGGTCAGACGTTTCCTAAAGGTCAGACGTTTCCTAAAGGTCAGGTCAGACATTTCCTAAAGGTCAGACGTTTCCTAAAGGTCAGGTCAGACGTTTCCTAAAGGTCAGACGTTTCCTAAAGGTCGGACGTTTCCTAAAGGTCAGGTCAGACGTTTCCTAAAGGTCAGACGTTTCCTAAAGGTCGGACGTTTCCTAAAGGTCGGACGTTTCCTAAAGGTCAGGTCAGACGTTTTCTAAAGGTCAGACGTTTTCTAAAGGTCAGACGTTTCCTAAAGGTCAGGTCAGACATTTCCTAAAGGTCGGACGTTTCCTAAAGGTCAGACGTTTCCTAAAGGTCGGACGTTTCCTAAAGGTCAGACGTTTCCTAAAGGTCAGGTCAGACGTTTCCTAAAGGTCGGACGTTTCCTAAAGGTCAGACGTTTCCTAAAGGTCAGGTCAGACGTTTCCTAAAGGTCAGACATTTCCTAAAGGTCAGGTCAGACGTTTCCTAAAGGTCGGACGTTTCCTAAAGGTCAGGTCAGACGTTTCCTAAAGGTCAGGTCAGACGTTTCCTAAAGGTCAGACGTTTCCTAAAGGTCAGACATTTCCTAAAGGTCAGGTCAGACGTTTCCTAAAGGTCAGACGTTTCCTAAAGGTCAGGTCAGACATTTCCTAAAGGTCAGACGTTTCCTAAAGGTCAGGTCAGACGTTTCCTAAAGGTCGGACGTTTCCTAAAGGTCAGGTCAGACGTTTCCTAAAGGTCAGGTCAGACATTTCCTAAAGGTCAGATGTTTCCTAAAGGTCAGGTCAGACGTTTCCTAAAGGTCGGACGTTTCCTAAAGGTCGGACGTTTCCTAAAGGTCAGACGTTTCCTAAAGGTCGGACGTTTCCTAAAGGTCAGACGTTTCCTAAAGGTCAGGTCAGACGTTTCCTAAAGGTCAGACATTTCCTAAAGGTCAGGTCAGACGTTTCCTAAAGGTCGGACGTTTCCTAAAGGTCAGGTCAGACGTTTCCTAAAGGTCAGACGTTTCCTAAAGGTCAGACATTTCCTAAAGGTCAGGTCAGACGTTTCCTAAAGGTCAGACGTTTCCTAAAGGTCAGGTCAGACATTTCCTAAAGGTCAGACGTTTCCTAAAGGTCAGGTCAGACGTTTCCTAAAGGTCGGACGTTTCCTAAAGGTCAGGTCAGACGTTTCCTAAAGGTCAGGTCAGACGTTTCCTAAAGGTCAGACGTTTCCTAAAGGTCAGGTCAGACGTTTCCTAAAGGTCGGACGTTTCCTAAAGGTCGGATGTTTCCTAAAGGTCAGACGTTTCCTAAAGGTCAGGTCAGACGTTTCCTAAAGGTCGGACGTTTCCTAAAGGTCAGGTCGGACGTTTCCTAAAGGTCGGACGTTTCCTAAAGGTCAGACGTTTCCTAAAGGTCAGGTCAGACGTTTCCTTAAGGTCGGACATTTCCTAAAGGTCGGACGTTTCCTAAAGGTCAGACGTTTCCTAAAGGTCGGACGTTTCCTAAAGGTCAGGTCAGACGTTTTCTAAAGGTCAGACGTTTCCTAAAGGTCAGACGTTTCCTAAAGGTCAGACATTTCCTAAAGGTCAGACGTTTCCTAAAGGTCAGACGTTTCCTAAAGGTCAGGTCAGACGTTTCCTAAAGGTCAGACGTTTCCTAAAGGTCAGGTCAGACGTTTCCTAAAGGTTGGACATTTCCTAAAGGTCGGACGTTTCCTAAAGGTCAGACGTTTCCTAATGGTCGGACGTTTCCTAAAGGTCAGGTCAGACGTTTTCTAAAGGTCAGACGTTTCCTAAAGGTCAGGTCAGACGTTTCCTAAAGGTCGGACGTTTCCTAAAGGTCAGACGTTTCCTAAAGGTCAGGTCAGACGTTTCCTAAAGGTCAGACGTTTCCTAAAGGTCAGACGTTTCCTAAAGGTCAGGTCAGACGTTTCCTAAAGGTCAGACGTTTCCTAAAGGTCAGGTCAGACGTTTCCTAAAGGTCAGGTCAGACGTTTCCTGAAGGTCAGACGTTTCCTAAAGGTCGGACGTTTCCTAAAGGTCAGACGTTTCCTAAAGGTCAGGTCAGACGTTTCCTAAAGGTTGGACATTTCCTAAAGGTCGGACGTTTCCTAAAGGTCAGACGTTTCCTAATGGTCGGACGTTTCCTAAAGGTCAGGTCAGACGTTTTCTAAAGGTCAGACGTTTCCTAAAGGTCAGGTCAGACGTTTCCTAAAGGTCGGACGTTTCCTAAAGGTCAGACGTTTCCTAAAGGTCAGGTCAGACGTTTCCTAAAGGTCAGACGTTTCCTAAAGGTCAGGTCAGACGTTTCCTAAAGGTCAGACGTTTCCTAAAGGTCAGGTCAGACGTTTCCTAAAGGTCAGGTCAGACGTTTCCTGAAGGTCAGACGTTTCCTAAAGGTCGGACGTTTCCTAAAGGTCAGACGTTTCCTAAAGGTCAGGTCAGACGTTTCCTAAAGGTCAGACGTTTCCTAAAGGTCGGACGTTTCCTAAAGGTCAGGTCAGACGTTTTCTAAAGGTCAGACGTTTTCTAAAGGTCAGACATTTCCTAAAGGTCAGGTCAGACATTTCCTAAAGGTCGGACGTTTCCTAAAGGTCAGACGTTTCCTAAAGGTTGGACATTTCCTAAAGGTCGGACGTTTCCTAAAGGTCAGACGTTTCCTAATGGTCGGACGTTTCCTAAAGGTCAGGTCAGACGTTTTCTAAAGGTCAGACGTTTCCTAAAGGTCAGGTCAGACGTTTCCTAAAGGTCGGACGTTTCCTAAAGGTCAGACGTTTCCTAAAGGTCAGGTTGGACATTTCCTAAAGGTCGGACGTTTCCTAAAGGTCAGACGTTTCCTAAAGGTCAGACGTTTCCTAAAGGTCAGGTCAGACGTTTTCTAAAGGTCAGACGTTTCCTAAAGGTCAGGTCAGACGTTTCCTAAAGGTCAGACGTTTCCTAAAGGTCAGACATTTCCTAAAGGTCAGACGTTTCCTAAAGGTCGGACGTTTCCTAAAGGTCAGGTCAGACGTTTCCTAAAGGTCAGACGTTTCCTAAAGGTCAGGTCAGACGTTTCCTAAAGGTCGGACATTTCCTAAAGGTCGGACGTTTCCTAAAGGTCAGACGTTTCCTAATGGTCGGACGTTTCCTAAAGGTCAGGTCAGACGTTTCCTAAAGGTCAGACGTTTCCTAATGGTCGGACGTTTCCTAAAGGTCAGGTCAGACGTTTTCTAAAGGTCAGACGTTTCCTAAAGGTCAGGTCAGACGTTTCCTAAAGGTCGGACGTTTCCTAAAGGTCAGACGTTTCCTAAAGGTCAGGTCAGACGTTTCCTAAAGGTCAGACGTTTCCTAAAGGTCAGACGTTTCCTAAAGGTCAGGTCAGACGTTTCCTAAAGGTCAGACGTTTCCTAAAGGTCAGGTCAGACGTTTCCTAAAGGTCAGACGTTTCCTAAAGGTCGGACGTTTCCTAAAGGTCAGGTCAGACGTTTCCTAAAGGTCAGACGTTTCCTAAAGGTCGGACGTTTCCTAAAGGTCGGACGTTTCCTAAAGGTCAGGTCAGACGTTTTCTAAAGGTCAGACGTTTTCTAAAGGTCAGACGTTTCCTAAAGGTCAGGTCAGACATTTCCTAAAGGTCGGACGTTTCCTAAAGGTCAGACGTTTCCTAAAGGTCGGACGTTTCCTAAAGGTCAGACGTTTCCTAAAGGTCAGGTCAGACGTTTCCTAAAGGTCGGACGTTTCCTAAAGGTCAGACGTTTCCTAAAGGTCAGGTCAGACGTTTCCTAAAGGTCGGACGTTTCCTAAAGGTCAGGTCAGACGTTTCCTAAAGGTCAGGTCAGACGTTTCCTAAAGGTCAGACGTTTCCTAAAGGTCAGACATTTCCTAAAGGTCAGGTCAGACGTTTCCTAAAGGTCAGACGTTTCCTAAAGGTCAGGTCAGACATTTCCTAAAGGTCAGACGTTTCCTAAAGGTCAGGTCAGACGTTTCCTAAAGGTCGGACGTTTCCTAAAGGTCAGGTCAGACGTTTCCTAAAGGTCAGGTCAGACATTTCCTAAAGGTCAGATGTTTCCTAAAGGTCAGGTCAGACGTTTCCTAAAGGTCGGACGTTCCCTAAAGGTCGGACGTTTCCTAAAGGTCAGACGTTTCCTAAAGGTCGGACGTTTCCTAAAGGTCAGACGTTTCCTAAAGGTCAGGTCAGACGTTTCCTAAAGGTCAGACATTTCCTAAAGGTCAGGTCAGACGTTTCCTAAAGGTCGGACGTTTCCCAAAGGTCAGGTCAGACGTTTCCTAAAGGTCAGACGTTTCCTAAAGGTCAGACATTTCCTAAAGGTCAGGTCAGACGTTTCCTAAAGGTCAGACGTTTCCTAAAGGTCAGGTCAGACATTTCCTAAAGGTCAGACGTTTCCTAAAGGTCAGGTCAGACGTTTCCTAAAGGTCGGACGTTTCCTAAAGGTCAGGTCAGACGTTTCCTAAAGGTCAGGTCAGACGTTTCCTAAAGGTCAGACGTTTCCTAAAGGTCAGGTCAGACGTTTCCTAAAGGTCGGACGTTTCCTAAAGGTCGGACGTTTCCTAAAGGTCGGACGTTTCCTAAAGGTCAGACGTTTCCTAAAGGTCAGGTCAGACGTTTCCTAAAGGTCGGACGTTTCCTAAAGGTCAGGTCGGACGTTTCCTAAAGGTCGGACGTTTCCTAAAGGTCAGACGTTTCCTAAAGGTCAGGTCAGACGTTTCCTTAAGGTCGGACATTTCCTAAAGGTCGGACGTTTCCTAAAGGTCAGACGTTTCCTAAAGGTCG
This sequence comes from Labrus mixtus, assembly GCF_963584025.1. Lineage (NCBI taxonomy): Eukaryota > Metazoa > Chordata > Actinopteri > Labriformes > Labridae > Labrus > Labrus mixtus. The sequence continues at coordinate 9,354 of NW_026870173.1, forward strand.
GACGTTTCCTAAAGGTCAGGTCAGACGTTTTCTAAAGGTCAGACGTTTCCTAAAGGTCAGACGTTTCCTAAAGGTCAGACGTTTCCTAAAGGTCAGGTCAGACGTTTCCTAAAGGTCAGACGTTTCCTAAAGGTCAGGTCAGACGTTTCCTAAAGGTTGGACATTTCCTAAAGGTCGGACGTTTCCTAAAGGTCAGACGTTTCCTAATGGTCGGACGTTTCCTAAAGGTCAGGTCAGACGTTTTCTAAAGGTCAGACGTTTCCTAAAGGTCAGGTCAGACGTTTCCTAAAGGTCGGACGTTTCCTAAAGGTCAGACGTTTCCTAAAGGTCAGGTCAGACGTTTCCTAAAGGTCAGACGTTTCCTAAAGGTCAGACGTTTCCTAAAGGTCAGGTCAGACGTTTCCTAAAGGTCAGGTCAGACGTTTCCTAAAGGTCAGGTCAGACGTTTCCTAAAGGTCAGACGTTTCCTAAAGGTCGGACGTTTCCTAAAGGTCAGACGTTTCCTAAAGGTCAGGTCAGACGTTTCCTAAAGGTCAGACGTTTCCTAAAGGTCGGACGTTTCCTAAAGGTCAGGTCAGACGTTTTCTAAAGGTCAGACGTTTTCTAAAGGTCAGACGTTTCCTAAAGGTCAGGTCAGACATTTCCTAAAGGTCGGACGTTTCCTAAAGGTCAGACGTTTCCTAAAGGTCGGACGTTTCCTAAAGGTCAGACGTTTCCTAAAGGTCAGGTCAGACGTTTCCTAAAGGTCGGACGTTTCCTAAAGGTCGGACGTTTCCTAAAGGTCAGACGTTTCCTAAAGGTCAGGTCAGACGTTTCCTAAAGGTCGGACGTTTCCTAAAGGTCAGGTCGGACGTTTCCTAAAGGTCGGACGTTTCCTAAAGGTCAGACGTTTCCTAAAGGTCAGGTCAGACGTTTCCTTAAGGTCGGACATTTCCTAAAGGTCGGACGTTTCCTAAAGGTCAGACGTTTCCTAAAGGTCGGACGTTTCCTAAAGGTCAGGTCAGACGTTTTCTAAAGGTCAGACGTTTCCTAAAGGTCAGACGTTTCCTAAAGGTCAGACATTTCCTAAAGGTCAGACCTTTCCTAAAGGTCAGACGTTTCCTAAAGGTCAGGTCAGACGTTTCCTAAAGGTCAGACGTTTCCTAAAGGTCAGGTCAGACGTTTCCTAAAGGTTGGACATTTCCTAAAGGTCGGACGTTTCCTAAAGGTCAGACGTTTCCTAATGGTCGGACGTTTCCTAAAGGTCAGGTCAGACGTTTTCTAAAGGTCAGACGTTTCCTAAAGGTCAGGTCAGACGTTTCCTAAAGGTCGGACGTTTCCTAAAGGTCAGACGTTTCCTAAAGGTCAGGTCAGACGTTTCCTAAAGGTCAGACGTTTCCTAAAGGTCAGACGTTTCCTAAAGGTCAGGTCAGACGTTTCCTAAAGGTCAGACGTTTCCTAAAGGTCAGGTCAGACGTTTCCTAAAGGTCAGGTCAGACGTTTCCTGAAGGTCAGACGTTTCCTAAAGGTCGGACGTTTCCTAAAGGTCAGACGTTTCCTAAAGGTCAGGTCAGACGTTTCCTAAAGGTTGGACATTTCCTAAAGGTCGGACGTTTCCTAAAGGTCAGACGTTTCCTAATGGTCGGACGTTTCCTAAAGGTCAGGTCAGACGTTTTCTAAAGGTCAGACGTTTCCTAAAGGTCAGGTCAGACGTTTCCTAAAGGTCGGACGTTTCCTAAAGGTCAGACGTTTCCTAAAGGTCAGGTCAGACGTTTCCTAAAGGTCAGACGTTTCCTAAAGGTCAGACGTTTCCTAAAGGTCAGGTCAGACGTTTCCTAAAGGTCAGACGTTTCCTAAAGGTCAGGTCAGACGTTTCCTAAAGGTCAGGTCAGACGTTTCCTGAAGGTCAGACGTTTCCTAAAGGTCGGACGTTTCCTAAAGGTCAGACGTTTCCTAAAGGTCAGGTCAGACGTTTCCTAAAGGTCAGGCGTTTCCTAAAGGTCGGACGTTTCCTAAAGGTCAGGTCAGACGTTTTCTAAAGGTCAGACGTTTTCTAAAGGTCAGACGTTTCCTAAAGGTCAGGTCAGACATTTCCTAAAGGTCGGACGTTTCCTAAAGGTCAGACGTTTCCTAAAGGTTGGACATTTCCTAAAGGTCGGACGTTTCCTAAAGGTCAGACGTTTCCTAATGGTCGGACGTTTCCTAAAGGTCAGGTCAGACGTTTTCTAAAGGTCAGACGTTTCCTAAAGGTCAGGTCAGACGTTTCCTAAAGGTCGGACGTTTCCTAAAGGTCAGACGTTTCCTAAAGGTCAGGTTGGACATTTCCTAAAGGTCGGACGTTTCCTAAAGGTCAGACGTTTCCTAAAGGTCGGACGTTTCCTAAAGGTCAGGTCAGACGTTTTCTAAAGGTCAGACGTTTCCTAAAGGTCAGGTCAGACGTTTCCTAAAGGTCAGACGTTTCCTAAAGGTCAGACATTTCCTAAAGGTCAGACGTTTCCTAAAGGTCGGACGTTTCCTAAAGGTCAGGTCAGACGTTTCCTAAAGGTCAGACGTTTCCTAAAGGTCAGGTCAGACGTTTCCTAAAGGTCGGACATTTCCTAAAGGTCGGACGTTTCCTAAAGGTCAGACGTTTCCTAATGGTCGGACGTTTCCTAAAGGTCAGGTCAGACGTTTCCTAAAGGTCAGACGTTTCCTAATGGTCGGACGTTTCCTAAAGGTCAGGTCAGACGTTTTCTAAAGGTCAGACGTTTCCTAAAGGTCAGGTCAGACGTTTCCTAAAGGTCGGACGTTTCCTAAAGGTCAGACGTTTCCTAAAGGTCAGGTCAGACGTTTCCTAAAGGTCAGACGTTTCCTAAAGGTCAGACGTTTCCTAAAGGTCAGGTCAGACGTTTCCTAAAGGTCAGACGTTTCCTAAAGGTCAGGTCAGACGTTTCCTAAAGGTCAGACGTTTCCTAAAGGTCGGACGTTTCCTAAAGGTCAGGTCAGACGTTTCCTAAAGGTCAGACGTTTCCTAAAGGTCGGACGTTTCCTAAAGGTCGGACGTTTCCTAAAGGTCAGGTCAGACGTTTTCTAAAGGTCAGACGTTTTCTAAAGGTCAGACGTTTCCTAAAGGTCAGGTCAGACATTTCCTAAAGGTCGGACGTTTCCTAAAGGTCAGACGTTTCCTAAAGGTCGGACGTTTCCTAAAGGTCAGACGTTTCCTAAAGGTCAGGTCAGACGTTTCCTAAAGGTCAGACGTTTCCTAAAGGTCAGGTCAGACGTTTCCTAAAGGTCAGACATTTCCTAAAGGTCAGGTCAGACGTTTCCTAAAGGTCGGACGTTTCCTAAAGGTCAGGTCAGACGTTTCCTAAAGGTCAGGTCAGACGTTTCCTAAAGGTCAGACGTTTCCTAAAGGTCAGACATTTCCTAAAGGTCAGGTCAGACGTTTCCTAAAGGTCAGACGTTTCCTAAAGGTCAGGTCAGACATTTCCTAAAGGTCAGACGTTTCCTAAAGGTCAGGTCAGACGTTTCCTAAAGGTCGGACGTTTCCTAAAGGTCAGGTCAGACGTTTCCTAAAGGTCAGGTCAGACATTTCCTAAAGGTCAGATGTTTCCTAAAGGTCAGGTCAGACGTTTCCTAAAGGTCGGACGTTCCCTAAAGGTCGGACGTTTCCTAAAGGTCAGACGTTTCCTAAAGGTCGGACGTTTCCTAAAGGTCAGACGTTTCCTAAAGGTCAGGTCAGACGTTTCCTAAAGGTCAGACATTTCCTAAAGGTCAGGTCAGACGTTTCCTAAAGGTCGGACGTTTCCTAAAGGTCAGGTCAGACGTTTCCTAAAGGTCAGACGTTTCCTAAAGGTCAGACATTTCCTAAAGGTCAGGTCAGACGTTTCCTAAAGGTCAGACGTTTCCTAAAGGTCAGGTCAGACATTTCCTAAAGGTCAGACGTTTCCTAAAGGTCAGGTCAGACGTTTCCTAAAGGTCGGACGTTTCCTAAAGGTCAGGTCAGACGTTTCCTAAAGGTCAGGTCAGACGTTTCCTAAAGGTCAGACGTTTCCTAAAGGTCAGGTCAGACGTTTCCTAAAGGTCGGACGTTTCCTAAAGGTCGGACGTTTCCTAAAGATCGGACGTTTCCTAAAGGTCAGACGTTTCCTAAAGGTCAGGTCAGACGTTTCCTAAAGGTCGGACGTTTCCTAAAGGTCAGGTCGGACGTTTCCTAAAGGTCGGACGTTTCCTAAAGGTCAGACGTTTCCTAAAGGTCAGGTCAGACGTTTCCTTAAGGTCGGACATTTCCTAAAGGTCGGACGTTTCCTAAAGGTCAGACGTTTCCTAAAGGTCGGACGTTTCCTAAAGGTCAGGTCAGACGTTTTCTAAAGGTCAGACGTTTCCTAAAGGTCAGACGTTTCCTAAAGGTCAGACATTTCCTAAAGGTCAGACGTTTCCTAAAGGTCAGACGTTTCCTAAAGGTCAGGTCAGACGTTTCCTAAAGGTCAGACGTTTCCTAAAGGTCAGGTCAGACGTTTCCTAAAGGTTGGACATTTCCTAAAGGTCGGACGTTTCCTAAAGGTCAGACGTTTCCTAATGGTCGGACGTTTCCTAAAGGTCAGGTCAGACGTTTTCTAAAGGTCAGACGTTTCCTAAAGGTCAGGTCAGACGTTTCCTAAAGGTCGGACGTTTCCTAAAGGTCAGGTCAGACGTTTCCTAAAGGTCGGACGTTTCCTAAAGGTCAGACGTTTCCTAAAGGTCAGGTCAGACGTTTCCTAAAGGTCAGACGTTTCCTAAAGGTCAGACGTTTCCTAAAGGTCAGGTCAGACGTTTCCTAAAGGTCAGACGTTTCCTAAAGGTCAGGTCAGACGTTTCCTAAAGGTCAGGTCAGACGTTTCCTAAAGGTCAGACGTTTCCTAAAGGTCGGACGTTTCCTAAAGGTCAGACGTTTCCTAAAGGTCAGGTCAGACGTTTCCTAAAGGTCAGACGTTTCCTAAAGGTCGGACGTTTCCTAAAGGTCAGGTCAGACGTTTTCTAAAGGTCAGACGTTTTCTAAAGGTCAGACGTTTCCTAAAGGTCAGGTCAGACATTTCCTAAAGGTCGGACGTTTCCTAAAGGTCAGACGTTTCCTAAAGGTCGGACGTTTCCTAAAGGTCAGACGTTTCCTAAAGGTCAGGTCAGACGTTTCCTAAAGGTCGGACGTTTCCTAAAGGTCAGACGTTTCCTAAAGGTCAGGTCGGTCCCTCTTCTCCCTCCCTCCCTCCCCCTTTTCCCTCCCTCTCTCCCTCTCCTCCTTCCCTCTCCTCCTCTCTCAGGCCCCTCCCTCCCCCTTCTCCCTCCCTCCCTCCCTCTCCTCCCCCCTCAGGCCCCTCCTCCTCCTCCCTCTCCTCTCTCAGCCCCCTCCCCCTCCCTCCCTCAGGCCCCTCCCTCCCCCTTCTCCCTCCCTCCTCCTCCCCCCTCAGGCCCCTCCCCCTCCTCCTCCTCCCTCTCCTCCTCTCTCAGCCCCCTCCCTCCCTCTCCTCCTCTCTCAGGCCCCTCCCTCTCCTCCCTCCCTCCCTCCCTCTCCTCCTCTCTCAGGCCCCTCCCCCTTCTCCTCTCTCAGGCCCCTCCCCCTCCTCCCTCCCTCTCTCCCTCTCCTCCTCTCTCAGGCCCCTCCCTCTCCTCCTCTCTCAGGCCCCTCCCCCTCCTCCTCCTCCCTTCCTCCCTG
>NW_026870173.1:22500-25000 GCF_963584025.1 Labrus mixtus
CTCCTCTCCCTCTACACCACAAAGTCGATACCACACCACCACCAAAACCATCCGCCGAGACCCTCACAGAGGTACCTGTCTGTCTGCTCACCTGTCTGTCTGCTGACCTGTCTGTCTGCTGACCTGTCTGTCTACTGACCTTTCTGTCTGCTCACCTGTCAGTCTGCTCACCTGTCTGTCTGCTCACCTGTCAGTCTACTCACCTGTCTGTCTGCTCACCTGTCAGTCTGCTCACCTGTCTGTCTGTTCACCTGTCAGTCTGCTCACCTATCTGCTCACCTGTCAGTCTGCTGACCTGTCTGTCTGTCTGCTCACCTGTCTGTCTGCTCACATGTCAGTCTGCTCACCTGTCTGTCTACTCACCTGTCAGTCTGCTCACCTGTCAGTCTGCTCACCTGTCAGTCTACTCACCTGTCTGTCTGTTCACCTGTCTGTTTGTAGATCGACCTGCCCTTCATATGTTTGTCTTTGAAGATCAGTTACCTGAACACCCACACACACACTCTCCAACACACACACACTCTCCAACACACACACACTCTCCAACACACACACACTCTCCGACACACACACACTCTCCGACACACACAAGCTCTCCGACACACACACACTCTCCAACACACACACACTCACGCCCTGTCAATCAGTGGAGAGAAGCTGATTGGCTGCTGCGGGATTGTCCATACTCAGAGGGCGTGGCTGAGCACAAACAGGGCGGGACTTGCTGGGACTGCTTGCGTTTCCATGGCGATGACAATGTTGACCTGCCGGTGAGTTTTTTAAATGTAGTCACTTTGTAGGCTATGTGTCCCATAACTACAGCTCCCATAATGCATTGAGCCTATAAAAAAATATACTGTAACCAATCATAACCAGTCATGAACAATCCTAACCTATAAGAATCCAATGTGTGTGTGTGTGTGTGTGTGTGTGTGTGTGTGTGTGTGTGTGTGTGTGTGTGTGTGTGTGTAGTTTGTGCCTGTCTCACCCTCTCAGGGTCTCACCTGTGCAGACGACCTGTCTCCCTGTGACCTCATGCGTCTCGGCTTTATCTCTCACATCGAGCTCTCCACCTTCCTGCTCGCTCTGGGCGTCCAATCCAAACGCAGCCGCCCACCACGTCGCAGGACCCGGGGTGCGCTTCATTCTTACACCTCAGAGTGAAAACAGACAGCGTGGAGTTTGGACCAATCAGAGGGCAGATAGAGAAGTCACCTGATTATATGGCTTGCTCTGATTGCTTAAAGGACTTTTGCAATAACAGTTACCGTGGTGCAGGGCCACCTCTGGCCAAATTGGGGCCCTAAGCAGAATTTTATTTTGAGGCCCCCCCCCATTACAAAATGACTGTATCATGAAATGCCATTTAGGTTTACAACATTTATTGTAAAAGGCCAGGCCACTCAAGTGTTCTTGCGCCATTGATGAGCGGAGGTATGTTTTGATGAGTGACGGGTGACGTGCTGGGTGAGGCTGCTTCAGTAGACATGGTGCTTGATGGTCCTGGTGATGTGCTGGGTGAGGCTGCTTCAGTAGACATGGTGCTTGATGGTCCTGGTGATGTGCTGGGTGAGGCTGCTTCAGTAGACATGGTGCTTGATGGTCCTGGTGACGTGCTGGGTGAGGCTGCTTCAGTAGACATGGTGCTTGATGGTCCTGGTGACGTGCTGGGTGAGGCTGCTTCAGTAGACATGGTGCTTGATGGTCCTGGTGACGTGCTGGGTGAGGCTGCTTCAGTAGACATGGTGCTTGATGGTCCTGGTGACGTGCTGGGTGAGGCTGCTTCAGTAGACATGGTGCTTGATGGTCCTGGTGACGTGCTGGGTGAGGCTGCTTCAGTAGACATGGTGCTTGATGGTCCTGGTGACGTGCTGGGTGAGGCTGCTTCAGTAGACATGGTGCTTGATGGACCTGGTGACGTGCTGGGTGAGGCTGCTTCAGTAGACATGGTGCTTGATGGTCCTGGTGACGTGCTGGGTGAGGCTGCTTCAGTAGACATGGTGCTTGATGGTCCTGGTGACGTGCTGGGTGAGGCTGCTTCAGTAGACATGGTGCTTGATGGACCTGGTGACGTGCTGGGTGAGGCTGCTTCAGTAGACATGGTGCTTGATGGTCCTGGTGACGTGCTGGGTGAGGCTGCTTCAGTAGACATGGTGCTTGATGGTCCTGGTGACGTGCTGGGTGAGGCTGCTTCAGTAGACATGGTGCTTGATGGTCCTGGTGAGGCTGCTTCAGTAGACATGGTGCTTGATGGACCTGGTGAGGCTGCTTCAGTAGACATGGTGCTTGATGGACCTGGTGACGTGCTGGGTGAGGCTGCTTCAGTAGACATGGTGCTTGATGGTCCTGGTGACGTGCTGGGTGAGGCTGCTTCAGTAGACATGGTGCTTGATGGTCCTGGTGACGTGCTGGGTGAGGCTGCTTCAGTAGACATGGTGCTTGATGGTCCTGGTGAGGCTGCTTCAGTAGACATGGTGCTTGATGGTCCTGGTGACGTGCT
>NW_026870173.1:45000-85000 GCF_963584025.1 Labrus mixtus
TTCTGATTGTTGCACTGTCTGTCTTCCTGTAGTTCTGTTGTTTGGCTGTTGTTGTTTCCCAGCTGTAGTTCTGTGTGAATGTCTCCTGATTGTTTTTTTTTTCTGACTGTTGTGTTCTGACTGTTTCACAGGTGTCTCCTCTGTGGTCCATCAGGTTCAGGCTCTGCAGATGCTCTGCTTGTTGCTTCCTGAAGCTCACAGACACGCACTCAGAGTAAATCCACACACACACACACACACACGCCACAACAAAATCACTGTGTCTGCTGACAGAAAACAGTCAACAGGTGTTCTTCAGGTGTAACAACAGTCAGGTGGTCATACTGCCTTACCTGAGCTCTGTGAAGACAGTTTTTCATATTGACCCTCCATTACAGGTGTACTTCAGAAAACTGACATGACAGGTGGGTGTGGTCAAAGGAGAGCATTCAGCTGTAATATCTTTATACCGTTATCTACCATCAGATGTTAGGCGCGCCTGGATTATTTTTGCCATGTTTACAAACAATCTGGCTCTGTTTCCATGGTAACAGATAATCTGGCCGTATTTCCATGGTAACAGGCCCTGCTGGTGTTTCTGCGTAAAGTGGTCTCTCATCAGGACCAGAACAGGATGTCCCTGTGGAATGTCTCTATGGTAATGGCACCAAACTTGTTCTCCTGGCATCACCATGGCAACAAGCCCTCTGTCATCAGGCAACAGGAAGAGATGGAGGAGGCGGTGGGCGGAGCTCACCTGGTTCGCTTGATGATCACACACCAGGACCTGCTTTGGACAGTGAGTTAGAGGACACACACCTGCACTGCCTTAGTGACACCACTGCCTCAGCTGTCTGTGACATCACTTCCTGTTTTCTCTGGTAGATCCCAAACTTCCTAATGTCCCAGGTGAGACAGGTAAACCAGGCATCCAATCAGAGACAGCTTGGTCTGAGCAAGCCCAAGAGACGCCTGCTGAGGAGGAAGAACGACAAAAATCACAGACACCAGGTGAGATAGAGACCAGGTGAGATAGAGACCAGGTGAGACAGATAACAGGTGAGAAAGATAACAGGTGAGATATAGACCAGGTGAGACAGAGACCAGGTGAGATAGAGACCAGGTGAGATATAGACCAGGTGAGACAAAGACCAGGTGAGATAGAGACCAGGTGATACAGAGACCAGGTGAGATAGAGACCAGGTGAGACAGAGACCAGGTGAGATAGAGACCAGGTGAGACAGAGACCAGGTGAGATAGAGACCAGATGATACAGAGACCAGGTGAGACAGAGACCAGGTGAGATAGAGACCAGGTGAGACAGAGATTGAAGACTCTTCATAAGCTCCACCTCCTCCCCTCACCTGTTTACCTTTGTATTACCACTCCTATATGTGTGTGTGTGTGTAGATCACAGAATTGTGTGAAGGTGTGATCCGGGTACACGCCCCGCTGCACACCAAGGTTTCCATGGCGATACAGCTTGATGGACAGACAACAGCTAGAGATGTCACCGCTCGCTTTGAGTTTGACAACAGGTAACACACACACACACACACACACACACACACACACACACACACACACACACACACACACACACACACACACACACACACACACACACACACACACACACACACACACACACACACACACACACACACACACACACACACACACACACACACACACACACACACACACACACACACACACACACACACACACACACACACACACACACACACACACACACACACACACACACACACACAAACACACACACAGTATTACTGATAAAGTGCTCTCTCTCTCTCAGCTCACCTGTTCAGCACCTGTATGAAGTGGGAGGAAACATCAGTGAGTGAAAACAAACAGAAACGATTTCTTTACACGTTATTGTTCATATTAAAACCTGTCTCTCTCTCTCTCTCTCAGCTGAGCGTCGTCTCCATCCTGACTGCTTGCTGCTGGACGTCTTCAGAGTGAATCCTCACTGTGATTGGCTGATTAAACCGTGACACACAGAATGTCTTACTTTCCGCGCCTGACCTGTCTCACCTCCTGACAGCCGGTCTAACTACCTGGAGTGTGCCATGTGGGCGTCTGCGGCTCAGTGGGTAGGGTTCGATGTCCCATGTGTCCTTGTTGCTCCCACTGCTTGGTAGGCGGGGTGTGAATGTTACTCTACCATCAGGGTGTGACATCACAGGTGTTACATCATCAGTATTCCTTTGTTTTTAATGAAAAGCTGAAAACAATAAAAAATGTTTTATGATTGTTGAACTGTTGTCGTCTTTGTTGTCACCGATCATCACAGCTGCTGGTGTTTTGTCTCCACCTGCTGGTCACAGTTTGATATTGAAATAGACTGTGATGTCACTTCCTCTCTGAAGTAGAATAAAGAGACGATATTCAAAGAGCGGCTCTGCTCATGAAACTGAGCAGAACAGATTTATTACAGCACAAACATCCAACCATAAAAAACCTCCAGATCATTTACAAAGACACTTATTTACAAATCATACATGAAGCCTGGAGAGGTCGGCCATGTCATCACATGATCGGTGAGGTCATCACATGATCTGTGAGGTCATCACATGATCGGTGAGGTCATCAGTTCATGATCAGTTTTCAGAGCAGGAAAAAAAACACTTTTACACAGAACTTCATTTATATCAACTTAAAAAGATACAAAATATAATCAACTTGATAGTTACAGGAGGAGGAGGAAGAGGAGGAGGAAGAGGAGGAAGTGGAGGAGGAGGAGAGGAAGAGGAGGGGGAGGGGGGGACAGAGGAAGAGGAGGAGGTGCTAGGAGCAGCTGATGGCGTCCAGGTGTTGCTCCTCAGCAGCCATGGCGGCGGCCTGCAGCGTCTCCGTGTCGCTCTGCAGAGGGTTCAGCTGCTTCCTCTCACTGTGCATGTTGTTCTCATGACGTTTCAGATCTGACGCCTGAAAATACAGACAGACCCTGAATGCACCACACGTACACACTCAGCCACACCATAAACAATGTCACTCTCTCACAGCTGATTCACCGCGGTCTGTCAGCTGTTTGGACAGCACTACAATATGCCGTGTTCACTTTAAAGTGGTAGCTGCTCTGCGGTAACCATGGACACCAACAGAGGCTCTGTGGTAACCATGGACACCAACAGAGGAGCTGCTCTGCGGTAACCATGGACACAGACAGAGGCTCTGTGGTAACCATGGACACCGACAGAGGAGCTGCTCTGTGGTAACCATGGACACAGACAGAGGCTCTGCGGTAACCATGGACACCAACAGAGGCTCTGTGGTAACCATGGACACCAACAGAGGAGCTGCTCTGCGGTAACCATGGACACAGACAGAGGCTCTGTGGTAACCATGGACACCGACAGAGGAGCTGCTCTGTGGTAACCATGGACACCGACAGAGGCTCTGCGGTAACCATGGACACTGACAGAGGAGCTGCTCTGTGGTAACCATGGACACTGACAGAGGAGCTGCTCTGTGGTAACCATGGACACTGACAGAGGAGCTGCTCTGTGGAACCACAATTTATCGAGTAGAAGTGTAGTAGTATTAGTCATTTCAGTAGTAATATCAGGAGAACAGGATGGATACAGCAGTAGTGTAGTATTAGTACAGGTGTGCAGGAGGGATACAGCAGTAGTGTAGTATTAGTACAGGTGTGCAGTATGATATAGCAGTAGTGTAGTATTAGTACAGGTGTGCAGGATGGATACAGCAGTAGTGTAGTATTAGTACAGGTGTGCAGGATGGATACAGCAGTAGAACTGTTACCTTGGCAAAGGCCTTAGTGCAGGACGGACAGACGAACGGTTTCTCTCCTCGATGTCTCCGCTCGTGATCCTTCAGGTGAGACTTGTGTTTAAACGCCTGCAGACAGACAGGTGAAATAGAGACATACAGGTGATGTAAAGAGTCAAGAGGGAGGAAGACAGACAGACACAACAGGTGAGAGACAGACAGGTAAGCTGACCTTGTCACACATCTGACAGGCGAACGGCCTCTCGTTGCTGTGAACTCGTTCGTGTTTTTTCAGGTCCGGAGCTCGAATAAACGATTTCCCACAAACATCACACCTGTATGGTTTGAAGCCGGTGTGAATCTTCAGGTGTTCTGAACAAACAGGTGAGGGCGGGGCCAAAAAGTCCATCAGTGATCAAAACTTCTGCCATGAGACATCCTTCATATGTTATACTACTATATGGTACTGTACCTGATGACATCACAGAGCACAGGTGTGTTCTTACCTTTCAGGTGAGCATGGGTGGTGAAAGCTTTGGAGCAGATCTCACAGGCGAACGGACGCTCGGCCGAGTGAAGCTTCTCATGTTTCCTGACAGCAAAGAGAACAGGTGAATCAGCAAGGTAAGTGTACCAGTTGTGTCCACCAGTAGAGTCAGCCAGGTGAGTCCAACAGGCAAGTCAACCTGGGGGGAGTACCAGGCGAGTCCACCAGGCAAGTCAACCTGGGGGGAGTACCAGGTGAATCCACCAGGCAAGTTAACCTGGTGGGAGTACCAGGCGAGTCAGCCAGGTGAGTTCACCAGGCAAGTCAACCTGGGGGGAGTACCAGTTGTGTCCACCAGTAGAGTCAGCCAGGTGAGTCCAACAGGCAAGTCAACCTGGGGGGAGTACCAGGAGAGTCAGCCAGGTGAGTCCAACAGGTTAGTCAACCTGGGGGTAGTACCAGGTGAGTCAGCCAGGTGAGTCCACCAGGCAAGTCAACCTGGGGGGAGTACCAGGCGAGTCAGCCAGGCAAGTTAACCTGGGGGGAGTACCAGGTGAGTCCACCAGGCAAGTCAACCTGGGGGGAGTACCAGGCGAGTCAGCCAGGCAAGTCAACCTGGGTGGAGTACCAGGCGAGTCAGCCAGGTGAGTCCACCAGGCGAGTCAACCTGGGGGGAGTACCAGTAGAGTCAGCCAGGTGAGTCCACCAGGCAAGTTAACCTGGTGGGAGTACCAGGCAAGTCAACCTGGTGGGAGTACCAGGCAAGTCAGCCAGGTGAGTCCACCAGGCGAGTCAACCTGGGGGTAGTACCAGGTGAGTCCACCAGGCAAGTCAACCTGGGGGGAGTACCAGGCGAGTCAGCCAGGCAAGTCAACCTGGGGGGAGTACCAGGTGAGTCCACCAGGCAAGTCAACCTGGGGGGAGTACCAGGCGAGTCAGCCAGGCAAGTCAACCTGGGTGGAGTACCAGGCGAGTCAGCCAGGTGAGTCCACCAGGCGAGTCAACCTGGGGGGAGTACCAGTAGAGTCAGCCAGGTGAGTCCACCAGGCAAGTTAACCTGGTGGGAGTACCAGGCAAGTCAACCTGGTGGGAGTACCAGGCAAGTCAGCCAGGTGAGTCCACCAGGAGAGTCAACCTGGGGGGAGTACCAGGCGAGTCAGCCAGGCAAGTCAACCTGGGGGGAGTACCAGTAGAGTCAGCCAGGTGAGTCCACCAGGCAAGTTAACCTGGGGAGAGTACCAGGCGAGTCAGCCAGGTGAGTCCACCAGGCGAGTCAGCCAGGGGGGAGTACCAGGCGAGTCCACCAGGCAAGTCAACTTGGGGGGAGTACCAGGCGAGTCACCGGGCAAGTTAACCTGGGGGGAGTACCAGGCGAGTCAGCCAAGCGAGTCCACTGGGCAAGTCAACTTGGGGGGAGTACCAAGCGAGTCAGCCAGGTGAGTCCACCGGGCAAGTCAACCTGGTGGGAGTACCAGGCGCGTCAGCCAGGTGAGTCCACCGGGCAAGTCAACTTGGGGGGAGTACCAAGCGAGTCAGCCAGGTGAGTCCACCAGGCGAGTCAACCTGGGGGGAGTACCAGTAGAGTCAGCCAGGTGAGTCCACCAGGCAAGTTAACCTGGTGGGAGTACCAGGCAAGTCAACCTGGTGGGAGTACCAGGCAAGTCAGCCAGGTGAGTCCACCAGGCGAGTCAACCTGGGGGTAGTACCAGGTGAGTCCACCAGGCAAGTCAACCTGGGGGGAGTACCAGGCGAGTCAGCCAGGCAAGTCAACCTGGGGGGAGTACCAGGTGAGTCCACCAGGCAAGTCAACCTGGGGGGAGTACCAGGCGAGTCAGCCAGGCAAGTCAACCTGGGTGGAGTACCAGGCGAGTCAGCCAGGTGAGTCCACCAGGCGAGTCAACCTGGGGGGAGTACCAGTAGAGTCAGCCAGGTGAGTCCACCAGGCAAGTTAACCTGGTGGGAGTACCAGGCAAGTCAACCTGGTGGGAGTACCAGGCAAGTCAGCCAGGTGAGTCCACCAGGAGAGTCAACCTGGGGGGAGTACCAGGCGAGTCAGCCAGGCAAGTCAACCTGGGGGGAGTACCAGTAGAGTCAGCCAGGTGAGTCCACCAGGCAAGTTAACCTGGGGAGAGTACCAGGCGAGTCAGCCAGGTGAGTCCACCAGGCGAGTCAGCCAGGGGGGAGTACCAGGCGAGTCCACCAGGCAAGTCAACTTGGGGGGAGTACCAGGCGAGTCACCGGGCAAGTTAACCTGGGGGGAGTACCAGGCGAGTCAGCCAAGCGAGTCCACTGGGCAAGTCAACTTGGGGGGAGTACCAAGCGAGTCAGCCAGGTGAGTCCACCGGGCAAGTCAACCTGGTGGGAGTACCAGGCGCGTCAGCCAGGTGAGTCCACCGGGCAAGTCAACTTGGGGGGAGTACCAAGCGAGTCAGCCAGGTGAGTCCACCAGGCAAGTCAACCTGGTGGGAGTACCAGGCGCGTCAGCCAGGTGAGTCCACCAGGCAAGTCAACCTGGTGGGAGTACCAGGCGCGTCAGCCAGGTGAGTCCACCAGGCAAGTCAACCTGGGGGGAGTACCAGGTGCGTCAGCCAGGTAAATTTACCAGTTTTGTCCATCAGTAGAGTCAGGCCGGTGTGCCCGACAGGTGGATGTACCAGGTGAGTCCGACAGGTGAGTCAGCTATTTGTGTCTACCAGTTGAGTCCACTAGATGAGTCAACCAGGTGTGAATCTTTAAATATTTCGTACCTGAGCCTGCTCTCATCCAGGAAGGTCTTCCCGCACACCTGGCAGGCGAGCTGCTCACGAGTTCCGTAAAGCAGATATTCAAACTTCATGTCAGCCGTGGTGTTAGACCAGCCGGGTGGCTGCTCGTCCTTCACCTCCCCCATGCTGTCTGTAAATGTGAGCGTCTGTGTGGCGTGGTGCTCTGCCCCCAGGTCTTTAGGCTCCGCCTCCAACTCTGTAACCACATCCTGGTCGTAGCAAGTCACCTGGAGAAGTGTTTAAATGTTTTCCTGTATGATATCTTTGTGAGGACATTTTTGATGAAAGTCTGCGTGCTCGGTGTGCTTACCTTGTGTACGTCCTCATTGGTCAGTTCTTTCAGGATTGCTTCCTGAACACGCAGTGCTGCACTTGGAGACTTATCCAGCTCCTGATTGGATGATGCCTCGACCAGATCATCTGTGGTCGGTGTGTCATCATGCTCCCCGAGCACCTGTAGACAAACAAACACACAAATTATTGATCTGTGTGTGGTTATTGAATAGTGTGTGTGAGGTTATTGATCACTGTGTGTGAGGTTATTGATCACTGTGTGAGGTTATTGATCAGTGTGTGTGAGGTTATTGATCAGTGTGTGTGTGAAGTTATTGATCACTGTGTGTGTGTGTGAGGTTATTGATCACTGTGTGAGGTTATTGATCAGTGTGTGTGTGAGGTTATTGATCAGTGTGTGTGAGGTTATTGATCACTGTGTGAGGTTATTGATTACTGTGTGTGTGAGGTTATTGATCAGAGTGTGTGTGAGGTTATTGATCATTGTGTGTGTGTGAGGTTATTGATCAGAGTGTGTGTGAGGTTATTGATCAGTGTGTGTGTGAGGTTATTGATCAGTGTGTGTGTGGTTATTGATCACTGTGTGAGGTTATTGATCAGAGTGTGTGAGGTTATTGATCAGTGTGTGAGGTTATTGATCAGTGTGTGAGGTTATTGATCAGTGTGTGAGGTTATTGATCACTGTGTGTGTGGTTATTGATCACTGTGTGAGGTTATTGATCAGAGTGTGTGTGGTTATTGATCACTGTGTGAGGTTATTGATCACTGTGTGTGTGGTTATTGATCACTGTGTGTGGTTATTGATCAGTGTGTGAGGTTATTGATCAGTGTGTGAGGTTACTGATCAGTTTGTGAGGTTACTGATCAGTGTGTGAGGTTATTGATCACTGTGTGTGAGGTTATTGATCAGTGTGTGTGAGGTTATTGATCAGAGTGTGTGTGAGGTTATTGATCAGTGTGTGAGGTTATTGATCAGAGTGTGTGTGGTTATTGATCACTGTGTGAGGTTATTGATCACTGTGTGTGGTTATTGATCAGTGTGTGAGGTTATTGATCAGTGTGTGAGGTTATTGATCAGTTTGTGAGGTTACTGATCAGTGTGTGAGGTTATTGGTCAGTGTGTGTGAGGTTATTGATCAGAGTGTGTGTGAGGTTATTGATCAGTGTGTGTGAGGTTATTGATCAGTGTGTTAAGTTATTGATCAGTGTGTGTGTGAGGTTATTGATCAGTGTGTGAGGTTACTGATCAGTGTGTGAGGTTATTGATCAGTGTGTGAGGTTATTGATCAGTGTGTGTGAGGTTATTGATCAGTGTGTGTGAGGTTATTGATCAGTGTGTGTGAGGTTATTGATCAGAGTGTGTGTGAGATTATTGATCAGTGTGTGTGAGGTTATTGATCAGTGTGTGTGTGAGGTTATTGATCAGTGTGTGTGAGGTTATTGATCAGTGTGTGTGAGGTTATTGATCAGAGTGTGTGAGGTTATTGATCAGAGTGTGTGTATGAGGTTATTGATCAGTGTGTGTGTGAGGTTATTGATCAGTGTGTGTGAGGTTATAAATACCTCGGAGTCAGCGGCGAGCTGGGCTTCGGGTGGCAGCGCCATCTTTACGATGTCATAAGGAAACTTCTCTTTGTCCTCTGACGACAAGTCTCGTTTCTGAGGACACATGAAACATCATCAGACAGAGGGAGGAGCATTACCTGTCGTACAGGTGACACCGGCAGTATCACTGATGTCACATTTTTAATGACTTAATGCGTCTCTTTATGTCATGTGCTGGTTGCTATAGTTACACAGAGTGTGTGTGTTACCTGTGTATGTGTTACCTGTGTGTGTGTGTATGTTACCTGTGTGTGTGTATGTTACCTGTGTATGTGTTACCTGTGTGTATGTTACCTGTGTATGTGTTACCTGTGTGTGTGTGTGTGTGTTACATCTGTGTCTGTGTTACCTGTGTGTGTGTGTGTGTTACCTCTGTGTCTGTGTTACCTGTGTGTGTGTTACCTGTGTGTATGTTACCTGTGTGTGTGTTACTTGTGTGTGTTACCTGTGTGTGTTAATGTTACCTGTGTGTATGTGTTACCTGTGTGTGTGTGTTACCTGTGTGTATGTTACCTGGGAGCAGAGCTTGTCGAGGAAGCGGATGCCCAGGATCTGACCTGATGACATCATTAGGTTGACGTCTCTCTTTTTGACAGAAATTTTGGCGGTGTACATGTAGTTCAACACTTCCTCGAAGATATCTGAGCGAATGAAATCGATCTCTATCACTGAAGAGTTATCCACCTGGGGACACACAGGTGAGTCATTACTAAGGGAGCCATTACAGGTGAGTCATTACAAAGAGTCATTACAGGTGAGTCATTACAAAGAGTCATTACAGGTGAGTCATAACAAAGAGTCATTACAGGTGAGTCATTACAAAGAGTCATTACAGGTGAGTCATAACAAAGAGTCATTACAGGTGTGTCATAGCTAAGAGTCGTTAAAGCTGGGTCATAACAAAGAGTCATTACAGGTGAGTCATTACTAAGGGAGTCATTACAGGTGAGTCATTACAAAGAGTCATTACAGGTGAGTCATTACAAAGAATCATTAAAGGTGTGTCATAACAAAGAGTCATTACAGGTGAGTCATAACAAAGAGTCATTAAAGGTGTGTCATAACAAAGAGTCATTACAGGTGAGTCATTACAAAGAGTCATTAAAGGTGTGTCATAACAAAGAGTCATTACAGGTGAGTCATTACAAAGAGTCATTAAAGGTGTGTCATAACAAAGAGTCATTACAAGGAGTCATTAAAGGTGAGTCATAACAAAGAGTCATTAAAGGTGAGTCATAACAAAGAGTCATTAAAGGTGTGTCATAACAAAGAGTCATTACAAAGAGTCATTACAGGTGAGTCAGTACAGGTGAGTCATTACCCCGTGCTGTGTGTATTCAGTGTGTAGTACTGATGTAGTACCTCGTGTTTTTTGAAGAGTTTTTTAAAGTAGTTGGAGCAGGCGGCAAGCACACAGCGGTGAGCTCTGAACTTGACGTCTTCGACCACGACCGCAATGTCACAGTGCTCGCCTTCCAGACGCTGCTCGTTCAGCAGCTTCAAGAATATGCTCTTATGTTCATCGTCCACGTACTTCACCGTTTCCGCCATCTGCACGCACACAGGTGAGACATCAGATGGTTGATTAGAGGTTAAGACACACACACACACACACACACACACACTCACACTCACACTCACACTCACACACACTCACACACACTCACACTCACACACTGCAGACTTTGTGGGCATGAGTTTGGTTGTTCCAAGCTGGATATTGATCTGTGGTTGCATAGAGGGACTGGCTGGGATGACAAGGAGCTCAGTCTTTGAAAGATTGAGTTGAAGGTGGCGTTCATTCATCCATTTAGAGATATCAGCAAGGCATGATGAGATTCTTGCAGAGACTGTAACATCGTCTGGTGGGAATGACAGGAAGAGCTGGGTATCGTCAGCATAGCAGTGATATGAGAAGCCATGAGAGCGGATTATTGAACCAAGTGAGACCTCAGCCCTGCTCTTTGCTCTCTTATGACTTCTGTGAGCCATGGGCTAGGGTGGGTTTTGTGAGCGGGTTTGGACACCAGAGGGCAGACCTTGTTTAGAGATGAGGCTAGTGTGGAGCAGAGTATGTCTGTAGCCTCGTCTGTAGAGAGTGTGTCTGTAGACTCGTCTGTAGAGAGAGGGTCTGTAGACTCGTCTGTAGAGAGAGGGTCTGTAGACTCGTCTGTAGAGAGTGTGTCTGTAGAGAGAGGGTCTGTAGATTCGTCTGTAGAGTGTGTGTCTGTAGAGAGTGTGTCTGTAGACTCGTCTGTAGAGTGTGTCTGTAGAGAGTGTGTCTGTAGATTCGTCTGTAGAGTGTGTGTCTGTAGAGAGTGTGTCTGTAGACTCGTCTGTAGAGTGTGTCTGTAGAGAGTGTGTCTGTAGATTCGTCTGTAGAGTGTGTGTCTGTAGAGAGAGGGTCTGTAGACTCGTCTGTAGAGAGTGTGTCTGTAGAGAGAGGGTCTGTAGATTCGTCTGTAGAGTGTGTGTCTGTAGACTCGTCTGTAGAGTGTGTCTGTAGAGAGTGTGTCTGTAGATTCGTCTGTAGAGTGTGTGTCTGTAGAGAGTGTGTCTGTAGATTCGTCTGTAGAGAGTGTGTCTGTAGAGAGTGTGTCTGTAGATTCGTCTGTAGAGTGTGTGTCTGTAGAGAGTGTGTCTGTAGATTCGTCTGTGGAGTGTGTGTCTGTAGATTCGTCTGTAGAGTGTGTGTCTGTAGAGAGTGTGTCTGTAGATTCGTCTGTAGAGTGTGTGTCTGTAGAGAGTGTGGCTGTAGAGTGTGTGTCTGTAGAGAGTGTGTCTGTAGAGAGAGGGTCTGTAGACTCGTCTGTAGAGTGTGTCTGTAGACTCGTCTGTAGAGTGTCTGTAGATTCGTCTGTAGAGTGTGTGTCTGTAGACTCGTCTGTAGAGTGTGTGTCTGTAGACTCGTCTGTAGAGAGTGTGTCTGTAGAGAGTGTGTCTGTAGATTCGTCTGTAGAGTGTGTGTCTGTAGAGAGTGTGTCTGTAGATTTGTCTGTAGAGAGTGTGTCTGTAGAGTGTGTCTGTAGACTCGTCTGTAGAGAGTGTGTCTGTAGAGAGTGTGTCTGTAGATTCGTCTGTAGAGAGTGTGTCTGTAGAGAGTGTGTCTGTAGATTCGTCTGTAGAGTGTGTGTCTGTAGAGAGTGTGGCTGTAGAGTGTGTGTCTGTAGAGAGTGTGTCTGTAGATTCGTCTGTAGAGAGTGTGTCTGTAGAGAGTGTGTCTGTAGATTAGTCTGTAGAGAGTGTGTCTGTAGAGAGTGTGTCTGTAGATTCGTCTGTAGAGTGTGTGTCTGTAGAGAGTGTGTCTGTAGATTTGTCTGTAGAGAGTGTGTCTGTAGAGAGTGTGTCTGTAGATTCGTCTGTAGAGTGTGTGTCTGTAGAGAGTGTGTCTGTAGACTCGTCTGTAGAGGAGGGTTCTGATAGATGCAGAGGGGGAACAGTCAGCTTTGTGGGTAGGAGGAGTTGGGACCTGCCTGAGGTCAAATGAGGACAGGAAGTCTGTTGTCTTTATCAGTGTGTTCATGTCTCCCATTACAACCAGTGGTGTTCCATCATCAGCTGACAGTAACATGTTCAGATGACACCCTGCTGGGTGCTAAATGATAACAATGTTCATTTTAATAGAAGCAGTAACCTGTGATATTCAAATGAGGATACCTGAACCACCTCCAACAGAGCGGGGTGTGTGAGAACACACACACACACACACACAGAGTCACACACACAGAGTCGCACACACACACACACACACACAGTCGCACACACACACACACAGAGTCGCACACACACACACACAGTCGCACACACAGTCACACACACACACAGTCACACACACACAGAGTCACACACACACACACAGACAGAGTCACACACACACAGTCACACACACACACACACAGAGTCACACACACACAGTCACACACACAGTCACACACACACACACAGAGTCACACACACACACAGAGTCACACACACACTAACACACACACAGTCACACACACACACACAGAGTCACACATACACACAGAGTCACACACACACACACACAGAGTCACACATACACACAGAGTCACACACACACACACACTAACACACACAGAGTCACACACACAAAGAGTCACACACACACACACAGTCACACACACACACACAGAGTCACACACACACAGTCACACACACACAGTCACACACACACACAGTCACACACAGAGTCACACACACACACAGTCACACACACAGAGACACACACACAGTCACACACAGAGTCTCACACACACAGAGACACACACACACAGTCACACACAGTCACACACACACACAGTCACACACAGAGTCACACACACACACAGTCACACACACAGAGTCACACACACACACAGAGTCACACACACACAGAGTCACACACACACACACACACAGTCACAGGGAGCAGATCACGTGACCTGCAGGTTCATGTACAGCGCTTACCGCGGACACGCGCTCTGGAGCGTGTGCGCGCTTTCTTTAGTGAACGTGCGTACAGAAAGCACACACACTCTGCGCGCGCTGCGGTCCATCACTAACACGCAGTTCACACACACTGCACGCGCTGCGGTCCATCACTAACATACAGTTCACACACACTCTGCGCGCGCTGCGGTCCATCATTAACACACAGTTCACACACACTCTGCGCGCGCGCTGCGGTCCGTCTCCGGAGGACTCTGCGGTCACGCGTCAAGCTGGACAGAATATAACAACAGGAAGTCAGATAAGGAAACGCACAGAACATCCGGTCAATTTCAAAATAAAACAACATACAGACTCGCGATCGCATTTTTCATCCCTTCATCAACATGACGTCATAACAGAATGAACAACAAGTCATGTTGTTTACATGTTGTTTACATGTTGTTCTCTTGATTCCCGCGGGATCTTGTAGATCTCATGTGATGTGTCATGTTACCCGGATTCACCGGGCCAACAGGTCCACCGAGTCCCGGTACCGATCACTCAGACTCATTTAACCCGGGCTGAAGCGGTCTACCCGACTGTGTGTGTGTGTGTGTGTGTGTGTGTGTGTGTGTGTGTGTGTGTGTGTGTGTGTCTGTGTGTGTGTGTTAAATGGCGGACACAGATGCGCCGCTCTGACTCAAAATGGCGTCTCTCTCTCCTTCACCGTCTTCTCTCCGGTAAAGTCACCACCGGCCGGACGGGGAGCGGGCCGCGTGCCTGCTGCGCTCCGCCGTCCTCGGGACCGACACACAGGCACGCGAGCAGCGGCGCCGCGGCCTCGAGACGGGGCTCGAGCGGCCATGAACGCGCAGGACATCCCGCGGAAGAGGAAATGAAACGGGGGACGAGGAGAGCGCGAGGCCGGGAGCGGGCTCTTACCGTCACAGAGACCCGGTAGACCCGGTGCGAGCGTGTTCCTCCGGGTGTGTCAGCGCCGGGATCCGGTACACACTTTGTCCGGTTGTTGTTGTTGTTGTTGATGATGAGGACGAGCAGCACGCACACACTGCAGGGGCACGCAGGCAGCGGGCCAAAGATCCTCTGTGGACGAGACGGATCACTACCTCTCACGCATGCGCACTGTCCCTCGACAGGAAACTTTCAGGCTGTTTTGTAGTTTTCTGACAACGGAAGTGATCTTGTTAGTTTCTCTGAGACGATTTAAATGATCATTGATTAACTACAAACACAAAAAGTATTCTATAAAGGCTGTTTAATCCTTTTATCAATACTAACATGAATTAAAAAGATCCTTAATAAAGGCGATGATCCAACGTTATAAAAAAGAAGAGATGAAACACTTCATTAATAAAAGAACAGAGCTTGTATTAGTTTCAAAGTTCAAATGTAAGACCTTCTTCTCTTTAAACATGTTATGTGGATGAACTGTAAATAAATAGAGTTTCTCTGAGTTTTGCTTCGTAGTTTACCAAACAGCTTGTTTCTAAACTTCTTTCTTTAGAATCAGACGTTTTTATTGGTCACACGGAGCATAGACTCAAACTTCATGGAGTTCATTTTAAGCCCCTTTTACACATTCTACAACATTCAGGAAATTCTACCTCTGTCATCTTCCCACTATTCAAGTCTCTGTCTCACCTGTCTCTTTACTCTCACCTGTGTCTTTTTAGTCTCACCTGTGTCTTTAGTCTCACCAGTGTCTCTTTAGTCTCACCTGTCTCTTTAGTCACACCTGTGTCTTTAGTCTCACCTGCGTCTTTTTAGTCTCACCTGTGTCTCTTTAGTCTCACCTGTGTCTTTAGTCTCACCTGCGTCTTTTTAGTCTCACCTGTGTCTCTTTAGTCTCACCTGTGTCATTAGTCTCACCTGTGTCTTTACTCTCACCTGTCTCTTTACTCTCACCTGTCTCTTTAGTCTCACCTGTGTCCCTTTAGTCTCACCTGTGTCTTTACTCTCACCTTTCTCTTTAGTGTCACCTGCCTCTTTAGTCTCACCTGCGTCATTAGTCTCACCTGTGTCTCTTTAGTCTCACCTGTGTCTTTAGTCTCACCTGTGTCTCTTTAGTCTCACATGTGTCTTTAGTCTCACCTGTGTCTTTAGTCTCACCTGTGTCTTTAGTCTCACCTGTGTCTCTTTAGTCTCATCTGTGTCTCTTTAGTCTCACATGTGTCTTTAGTCTCACCTGTGTCTCTTTAGTCTCACATGTGTCTCTTTAGTTTCACCTGTGTCCCTTTAGTCTCACCTGTCTCTTTACTCTCACCTGTGTCTTTACTCTCACCTGTCTCTTTAGTCTCACCTGTGTCTTTAGTCTCACCTGTGTCTTTACTCTCACCTGTCTCTTTAGTTTCACCTGTGTCATTAGTCTCACCTGTCTCTTTAGTCTCACCTGTGTCCCTTTAGTCTCACCTGTGTCTTTATTCTCACCTGTGTCTTTACTCTCACCTGTCTCTTTAGTCTCACCTGTGTCTTTAGTCTCACCTGTGTCTCTTTAGTCTCATCTGTGTCTCTTTAGTCTCACCTGTGTCCCTTTAGTCTCACCTGTCTCTTTACTCTCACCTGTGTCTTTAGTCTCACCTGTGTCTTTAGTCTCACCTGTGTCTCTTTAGTCTCATCTGTGTCTCTTTAGTCTCACATGTGTCTTTAGTCTCACCTGTGTCTCTTTAGTCTCACATGTGTCTCTTTAGTTTCACCTGTGTCCCTTTAGTCTCACCTGTCTCTTTACTCTCACCTGTGTCTTTACTCTCACCTGTCTCTTTAGTCTCACCTGTGTCTTTAGTCTCACCTGTGTCTTTACTCTCACCTGTCTCTTTAGTTTCACCTGTGTCATTAGTCTCACCTGTCTCTTTAGTCTCACCTGTGTCCCTTTAGTCTCACCTGTGTCTTTATTCTCACCTGTGTCTTTACTCTCACCTGTCTCTTTAGTCTCACCTGTGTCTTTACTCTCACCTGTGTCTTTAGTCTCACTTGTGTCTTTAGTCACACCTGTGTCTTTAGTCTCACCTGTGTCTCTTTAGTCTCATCTGTGTCTCTTTAGTCTCACATGTGTCTTTAGTCTCACCTGTGTCTCTTTAGTCTCACATGTGTCTTTAGTCTCACCTGTGTCTCTTTAGTCTCACCTGTGTCTTTTTAGTCTCACCAGTGTCTCTTTAGTCTCACCTGTCCCTTTAGTCTCACCTGTGTCATTAGTCTCACCTGTGTCTTTACTCTCACCTGTCTGTTTACTCTCACCTGTCTGTTTAGTCTCACCTGTCTCTTTAGTCTCACCTGTGTCCCTTTAGTCTCACTTGTGTCTTTACTCTCACCTGTGTCTTTACTCTCACCTGTCTCTTTACTCTCACCTGTCTCTTTAGTCTCACCTGTGTCCCTTTACTCTCACCTGTGTCTTTACTCTCACCTGTGTCTTTACTCTCACCTGTGTCCCTTTAGTCTCACCTGTCTTTACTCTCACCTGTCTCTTTAGTCTCACCTGTGTCTCTTTAGTCTCACCAGTGTCTCTTTAGTTTCACCTGTGTCCCTTTAGTCTCACCTGTCTCTTTACTCTCACCTGTGTCTTTACTCTCACCTGTCTCTTTAGTCTCACCTGTGTCTTTAGTCTCACCTGTGTCTTTACTCTCACCTGTCTCTTTAGTTTCACCTGTGTCATTAGTCTCACCTGTCTCTTTAGTCTCACCTGTGTCCCTTTAGTCTCACCTGTGTCTTTAGTCTCACCTGTGTCTCTTTAGTCTCATCTGTGTCTCTTTAGTCTCACATGTGTCTTTAGTCTCACCTGTGTCTCTTTAGTCTCACATGTGTCTCTTTAGTTTCACCTGTGTCCCTTTAGTCTCACCTGTCTCTTTACTCTCACCTGTGTCTTTACTCTCACCTGTCTCTTTAGTCTCACCTGTGTCTTTAGTCTCACCTGTGTCTTTACTCTCACCTGTCTCTTTAGTTTCACCTGTCTCTTTAGTCTCACCTGTGTCCCTTTAGTCTCACCTGTGTCTTTATTCTCACCTGTGTCTTTACTCTCACCTGTCTCTTTAGTCTCACCTGTGTCTTTAGTCTCACCTGTGTCTCTTTAGTCTCATCTGTGTCTCTTTAGTCTCACCTGTGTCCCTTTAGTCTCACCTGTCTCTTTACTCTCACCTGTGTCTTTAGTCTCACCTGTGTCTTTAGTCTCACCTGTGTCTCTTTAGTCTCATCTGTGTCTCTTTAGTCTCACATGTGTCTTTAGTCTCACCTGTGTCTCTTTAGTCTCACATGTGTCTCTTTAGTTTCACCTGTGTCCCTTTAGTCTCACCTGTCTCTTTACTCTCACCTGTGTCTTTACTCTCACCTGTCTCTTTAGTCTCACCTGTGTCTTTAGTCTCACCTGTGTCTTTACTCTCACCTGTCTCTTTAGTTTCACCTGTGTCATTAGTCTCACCTGTCTCTTTAGTCTCACCTGTGTCCCTTTAGTCTCACCTGTGTCTTTATTCTCACCTGTGTCTTTACTCTCACCTGTCTCTTTAGTCTCACCTGTGTCTTTACTCTCACCTGTGTCTTTAGTCTCACTTGTGTCTTTAGTCACACCTGTGTCTTTAGTCTCACCTGTGTCTCTTTAGTCTCATCTGTGTCTCTTTAGTCTCACATGTGTCTTTAGTCTCACCTGTGTCTCTTTAGTCTCACATGTGTCTTTAGTCTCACCTGTGTCTCTTTAGTCTCACCTGTGTCTTTTTAGTCTCACCAGTGTCTCTTTAGTCTCACCTGTCCCTTTAGTCTCACCTGTGTCATTAGTCTCACCTGTGTCTTTACTCTCACCTGTCTGTTTACTCTCACCTGTCTGTTTAGTCTCACCTGTCTCTTTAGTCTCACCTGTGTCCCTTTAGTCTCACCTGTGTCTTTACTCTCACCTGTGTCTTTACTCTCACCTGTCTCTTTAGTCTCACCTGTGTCCCTTTACTCTCACCTGTGTCTTTACTCTCACCTGTGTCTTTACTCTCACCTGTGTCCCTTTAGTCTCACCTGTCTTTACTCTCACCTGTCTCTTTAGTCTCACCTGTGTCTCTTTAGTCTCACCAGTGTCTCTTTAGTTTCACCTGTGTCCCTTTAGTCTCACCTGTCTCTTTACTCTCACCTGTGTCTTTACTCTCACCTGTCTCTTTAGTCTCACCTGTGTCTTTAGTCTCACCTGTGTCTTTACTCTCACCTGTCTCTTTAGTTTCACCTGTGTCATTAGTCTCACCTGTCTCTTTAGTCTCACCTGTGTCCCTTTAGTCTCACCTGTGTCTTTATTCTCACCTGTGTCTTTACTCTCACCTGTCTCTTTAGTCTCACCTGTGTCTTTACTCTCACCTGTGTCTTTAGTCTCACTTGTGTCTTTAGTCTCACCTGTGTCTTTAGTCCCACCTGTGTCTCTTTAGTCTCACCTGTGTCTTTTTAGTCTCACCTGTGTCTTTAGTCCCACCTGTCTCTTTAATCTCACCTGTGTCTTTAGTCTCACCTGTGTCTCTTTAGTCACACCTGTCTTTTTAGTCTCACTTGTGTCTCTTTAGTCTCACCTGTGTCTTTGTAGTCTCACCTGTGTCTTTAGTCTCACCTGTGTCTTTAGACTCACCTGTGTCTCTTTAGTCTCACCTGTCTTTGTCTCACCTGTCTCTTTAGTCTCACCTGTGTCTCTTTAGTCTCACCTGTCTCTTTAGTTTCACCTGTGTCTCT
This sequence comes from Labrus mixtus, assembly GCF_963584025.1. Taxonomy (NCBI): domain Eukaryota; kingdom Metazoa; phylum Chordata; class Actinopteri; order Labriformes; family Labridae; genus Labrus; species Labrus mixtus. Next base: position 64,021 of record NW_026870173.1, read on the forward strand.
TTAGTCTCACCTGTGTTTGTCTCTTTAGTCTCACCTGTTTGTCTCTTTTGTCTCACCTGTGTCTCTTTAGTCTCACCTGTCTCTTTAGTCTCACATGTGTCTCTAGTCTCACCTGTGTCTTTATATTTACGTGGACACGCATCAGAAACAAATTGATTTAAAACTTGTTTGAAGAAGACTTTGATGTTCCTGTGACTGAAGTGAGTGAAAAAATACAACACAACAGCTTCCCATTAAATAAATCTTTATTTCATCTTTCAGGTACATAGTTAAATGTTCCCATGAGAGAAAACTGAATGACATCACAGTCAGGATCAGCCAATCAAAGGAGAGATCATTATCAACTAATTATTTTAAGTTAAAAAAACATGAAAAAAAAAAAATTAAATTGTCTACATCACCCACCCCAAGAGGGTCAGACTGTAGTCATGACAATGACAGGAAATCCACATCCTGTGATGCCTTTCCATAAACAACATTACCCACAATCCCCTGCACCAGATACAAAAAAGAGACAGCAGGAAAGACTTTTAAATAACTAGCTGAGTGATAAATGATTGTGATCTGTACTGATAGCATTGATAGTGGGCGGGACCAGGTAAGATTCCCACAACCAATCAGAGAAGCTCGTATTGGCGCAGGTGCATGCGCTGGATGATGTCACGACAGTCGTTAAAAACGCGACGTATGTTTTCCGTGTCCACGGCGCAGGTGAAGTGAGGATAACAGTAATGTTTCCCATCGCCGCTCGCCGTGCTGATCCTCTGTGAGACAGACAGGTCAGAGAGAGACAGATAGGAGGAGAAAGAGACAGGTCAGAGAGAGACAGACAGGTCAGAGAGAAAGACAGGTGGAGAGAGAGAGACAGACAGGTCGGAGAGAGAGACAGACAGATCGGAGACAGACAGACAGGTCAGAGAGAGAGACAGGAGGAGACAGAAACAGGTCAGAGAGAGAGAGACAGGAGGAGAGAGACAGACAGGTCACAGAGAGAGAGACACAGGTCAGAGAGAGAGACAGGTCAGAGAGAGAGACACAGGAGGAGAGAGAAACAGGTCAGAGACAGAGAGACAGGTCAGAGAGAGAGACAGGAGGAGAGAGAAACAACTCAGAGAGAGACAGGTCAGAGAGAGAAAGACAGGTCAGAGAGAGAGAAAGACAGGTAGGAGAGAGAGACAGGTCAGAGAGAGAGAAAGACAGGTCAGAGAGAGAGAGAGACAGTAGGAGAGAGAAACAACTCAGAGAGAGAGACAGGAGGAGAGAGACAGACAGGTCAGAGAGAGAGACACAGGTCAGAGAGACAGACAGGTCAGAGAGAGCGAGAGAGAGAGACATACAGGTCAGAGAGAGAGGGACAGGTCAGAGAGAGAGAGACAGGTTTATTACCAGAAACTCGTCTCTGATGAAGAACTTGGCTCTGGTCACTCTTGGGTCTTCATCAGCATCTGGAACAGCTACACACAAAAACACACAAAACACAAAAACCACAAAAACACACAAAAACACACAGGTTCACTCAGGTACAGAGAACAAAAAGTTAATTAATTTTGAGGAAAAAATAAATTTGATGTAAATACAAACTTTATATGAAATTTGACCCTACGAGAAAAGTATGTAGCCCCGCCCCCTGAAAATCAAATCAGCTGTTCTGTTCAGAGATTCCCACCTGAAGGTAAATCACCTCAGAGTTAGACTGAGAGTCTCCTCTCTGAAATAGTCCCTGACATCACCTTGATTTGTGTGTATTTGTTGTTGTGTACCTTCAGCAGGAACTTGGTAGTTTGTGTATTCAGGGAAATAATCTTCGAGTTTAGATTTTCCTGCCAGAATCTTGTCAGCAAGGACGTCCTGTTTATTTAGGAACAAGATCACCGAGATTGTCTTGAGAAACCTGCAGCCAATCAGAAAGAAGAGAGGGTTAACTACAGCCAATCAGAAAGAAGAGAGGGTTAACTACAGCCAATCAGAGAGCAGAGAGGGTTATCTACAGCCAATCAGAAAGCAGAGAGGTTTAACTACAGCCAATCAGAGAGCAGAGAGATTTAACTACAGCCAATCAGCGAGCAGAGAGGTTTAACTACAGCCAATCAGAGAGCAGAGAGGGTTAACTACAGCCAATCAGAAAGAAGAGAGGGTTATCTACAGCCAATCAGAGAGCAGAGAGGGTTAACTACAGCCAATCAGAGAGCAGAGAGAGTTATCTACAGCCAATCAGAGAGCAGAGAGGGTTAACTACAGCCAATCAGAGAGCAGAGAGGGTTATCTACAGCCAATCAGAAAGAAGAGAGGGTTAACTACAGCCAATCAGAAAGAAGCGAGGGTTAACTACAGCCAATCAGAAAGAAGAGAGGGTTAACTAAAGCCAATCAGAGAGCAGAGAGGCAGAGAGGGTTATCTACAGCCAATCAGAGAGCAGAGAGGGTTAACTACAGCCAATCAGAAAGAAGAGAGGGTTAACTACAGCCGAGCAGAGAGGGTTACCTACAGCCAATCAGAGAGCAGAGAGGGTTAACTACAGCCAATCAGAAAGAAGAGAGGGTTAACTACAGCCAATCAGAGAGCAGAGAGGGTTATCTACAGCCAATCAGAGAGCAGAGAGGGTTAAGGTTAACTACAGCCAATCAGAAATAAGAGAGGGTTAACTACAGCCAATCAGAGAGCAGAAATAGTTAACTACAGCCAATCAGAGAGCAGAGAGGGTTTAGAGCCAATCAGAAAGAAGAGAGGGTTACCTGTTGGTCCAGATGGACCTGAACAGGTCGAGGGACTCTCGGAGCCGGTTGGTGGAATTGTCCTCTCTGATCACCATGTTGTAGCTGCTGCTCGCCGCCACAAAGATGATGGCGGTCACATCTGAAAAAGACTCAGACTCAGCACCTGTTCACACACACCTTTCTGTTCACAGAGACCTGTCTGTTCACACACACCTTTCTGTTCACAGAGACCTGTCTGTTCACAGAGACCTGTCTGTTCACACACACACACACACACACACACACCTGTCTGTTCACACACACCTTTCTGTTCACAGAGACCTGTCTGTTCACAGAGACCTGTCTGTTCACACACACACACACACCTGTCTGTTCACACACACCTTTCTGTTCAAACACACACCTGTCTGTTCACAGAGACCTGTCTGTTCACACACACCTGTCTGTTCACACACACACACCTGTCTGTTCACAGAGACCTGTCTGTTCACACACACCTTTCTGTTCACACACACCTGTCTGTTCACAGAGACCTGTCTGTTCACACACACCTTTCTGTTCACACACACCTGTCTGTTCAGAGACCTGTCTGTTCACACACACCTTTCTGTTCACACACACCTGTCTGTTCACACACACACCTGTCTGTTCACACACACCTGTCTGTTCACACACACCTTTCTGTTCACACACACCTGTCTGTTCACAGAGACCTGTCTGTTCACACACACCTGTCTGTTCACACACACACACACACACCTGTCTGTTCACATACACCTGTCTGTTCACATACACCTGTCTGTTCACATACACCTGTCTGTTCACACACACACCTGTCTGTTCACACACACACCTGTCTGTTCACACACACACACACACACACACACACACACACCTGTCTGTTCACACACACACACCTTTCTGTTCACACACACCTGTCTGTTCACACACACCTTTCTGTTCACAGAGACCTGTCTGTTCACACACACCTTTCTGTTCACAGAGACCTGTCTGTTCACACACACCTTTCTGTTCACAGAGACCTGTCTGTTCACACACACCTTTCTGTTCACACACACCTTTCTGTTCACAGAGACCTGTATGTTCACACACACCTGTCTGTTCACACACACCTGTCTGTTCACACACACCTGTCTGTTCACAGAGACTTTTCTGTTCACAGAGACCTGTCTGTTCACACACACACACCTGTCTGTTCACACACACACACCTGTCTGTTCACACACACACACACCTTTCTGTTCAGAGACCTGTCTGTTCACACACACACACCTTTCTGTTCACACACACCTTTCTGTTCACACACACCTTTCTGTTCACAGAGACCTGTCTGTTCACAGAGACCTTTCTGTTCACACACACACCTTTCTGTTCACAGAGACCTGTCTGTTCACAGAGACCTGTCTGTTCACACACACACCTGTCTGTTCACACACACACACACACCTGTCTGTTCACACACACACACCTTTCTGTTCACAGAGACCTGTCTGTTCACAGAGACCTGTCTGTTCACACACACACCTGTCTGTTCACACACACACACACCTTTCTGTTCACACACACCTTTCTGTTCACACACACCTTTCTGTTCACAGAGACCTGTCTGTTCACAGAGACCTGTCTGTTCACACACACCTGTCTGTTCACAGAGACCTGTCTGTTAACACACACACACCTGTCTGTTCACACACACACACCTGTCTGTTCACACACACCTGTCTGTTCACACACACCTTTCTGTTCACACACACCTGTCTGTTCACAGAGACCTGTCTGTTCACACACACACCTGTCTGTTCACACACACACACGTCTGTTCACACACCTTTCTGTTCACACACACCTGTCTGTTCACAGAGACCTGTCTGTTCACACACACACACCTTTCTGTTCACACACACCTTTCTGTTCACAGAGACCTTTATGTTCACAGAGACCTGTCTGTTCACACACACACACACCTGTCTGTTCACACACACACCTGTCTGTTCACACACACACACACACACACACACACACCTGTCTGTTCACACACACCTGTCTGTTCACACACACCTGTACACCTGTATGTTAAATTCAACTATTCATAAATCTTACTCACCATTAAAGCACTGAATCCACTTCCTGCGCTCGTCGCGCTGTCCTCCTACATCAAACATACTGACAGACAGACAGGTGTGTTTGTCAGGTAATTAACAAACAGGTAAATATTCTAAATAAATGTCACTAGAAGATAAAGAATGGTTCTAAATATGTAAACATGATAATATTTGATCTGACTGTTGAAACTAAAGTTCCCATAATGCTTCAATAACTAACTGCAGCAGTCAAACAGAAGAGACAGGTAATTGAAGCAGGTGGACAGAGGGGGCGGGTCTTAACACTCACTGGAAGTTGACCTTGTCGACCTGAAACCTGGTTTCAAAAATCCCTGAAGTCAAAACACGACAGCGCAACAGATCCTGCAGGAGAAGAAGAAAAACCATTTAAAAACATCCGACTCATCACAAGGCTGCGATGTGATTGGCTGGTTCATTACCTGGTCCGTAGGTGTGTAGTCTGTTCTTCTGACTGAGTCTAACCTGTCCAGAAAGCTGAGTGAACACACACACACACACACACACACTTTGGTTATTCTATTCTTAACGTAATGCGGCATCCGGCCCCTCAGGGTTAGCGGAGCGTTATGATTGGTCCATTGGGAAAAAATGTTGAGAGGAAGTCTGAGTCAGTCTGTGTGTGTGTGTGTATGTGTCCATTTTGTCAGTCTGCACCGTTTCGTGTTCGTCTTACAACTTAGCGCAGTCGATCAGCTGATATTCATTGGAGCGTTCGAAACACGCCTTCACGCCGTCGTCTTCCCACAGCTTCTGAGCGTGCTCAAAGAAGTCCTGAGAGAGAGACACGAGAATAAATAGATTAATGACGGACAGAGAAGAGATGAACATCACAGAGTTTATATCTGTGGAGAATAAAAGAGGACTAAGAATAGAGCCCTGAGGAACACCTGGGGAACGTCCATGGAGTCCAAATGATCATTTTTATTCTACGATTAACAACAACTTGAAACTGGAAGAGTCTTTAATAAGAAATAAAATTTAGGTAAAATTTTTTTTTACAAATCAAACAAACTGTTCAGCAGCGATCACCAAGTCCATGCAGAAAGGTCAGAAAATTCCGATTCAAGATTTTAGAGACTAAAACATTTTCCCTTTATGCAGTTTTTAAAAAAAAAGGTTTTTTGTTCAGTGAACAGAACGAGAACGTGAAAAAACTGAAACTCAAGAATTTGACTTAAAAATCTAGAAACAGTTTCTAAAATCACTGAAGGTTGTTCATTCACTCCCTTTTATTTATTAAACATATAAATAATACAAATTACATGTTTAAACATCAGCCTGTTCAGGTGATGATCTGTGTAGTCATTTAATGTTTACGTGTGCTTGCATACCTGTGTGTGTATGTGTATCAAAAACGGCAGAAGATAAGACACAGGAAGACATTTGTTTTGTCTCTTTATGTCTTTAGAGACAGGAGATGTTTGGATAATGAGGCCTCAGGTGGAAACACACACACACACACACACACACACACACACACACACACACACACACACACACACACACACACACACACACACACACACACACACACACACACACACACACACACACACACACACACACACACACACACACACACACACACACACACACACACACACACACACACACACACACACACTTGAATCCCATGTTCACCTCTTACATCATGTCATTATCATCATTTAAACAAACAACAGACTCTTGTGGTGCTTCAAATGAACAGTTCACCTGTTGCTGGTGAGTTCAACTGCTCATGGCTGCCTTCAGGTGAGACTTGTTGACTCTGTTAACCATGAAACTCTTCTGTCTTTATAACAGAGTGTGAACGTTGACCAAAAGGTATTCCCCAAGGCTCAGTTCTTGGCCCTTTGCTACTTAGTCTGTTTATAAATTATTATAAATATAACTTGCCCTGAGGCTGGCTGCCCAACTGTTTCGGTTTCTCCATCAGAAAACTGTGCTACCCGAAAGTTTAAATGGTCGGAAATAGAGAAGGTTCATGAGTTCTAGTTCTTACGAATAATTTTAGATCCACAGCTCAACTTTGATAAACATGAAAATCTCTATGTAAACAGGGTGAAGTGTTCTGATTTCTGTTTGTTGTCCCAGCTGTATTTACCAGTCATGTATCAGCAGGAAATGACCCAGGCTAATGACATAGCAGCTCCTCTGCAGTGTTCAGGTGATGATTTATTGATCAACAGAATATCTGTTCTACTTCAAGAAATTTCAAATTGAGCCACAGATCTGCTCGATGCTGGATCACAAACTGTGTTATGATTCCCTGACTTGAATGAAAACTATTGGTCCGGCCTCCATTCAACAAACAAACATCATATAAAGGAGTTTTCTTCTCCCCTTGAGTACAGACCTGACTTGGACTCAGTGGAGCGTGATTCTTCAGATTCAGCTCAAAGTCGACTAACAGTTGAAAGTTTTGTTGTTTTTTGCGCTCATTACTCCACATTCTCATTTGAGTTTAACCATTAAACCGTTTTGTCTTCTTATCTTGGAACAACAATTTATTCTATGATAGGATGTTTTTCCAACTCATGTCATCATGTGACCTAATAACCATATCACACATGTCCAATACAGCAAGCACACACACTGACGGTCCAGTGTGTGTGAGGGTCAGACCAGCGACAAACAAACGTCTTCTAACCATTTCTAGATTGACTGAACTCTCCTAATCTTAATAATCCACCAAACTGAACTGAACCACTATTTAGATCCAGAGTTTGAATCCAAACACATCACGTCCAGAACAATCCACTGAACTGTTCAAAAAGCTCCACTAACCTTTCTTTGACACTTGATAGCAGCTTATAACAGCCAATGAGAGCCTTTGTTGAAAGGAGGTACTGCCCCCTTTTCTGACGGCCAATTACACGCGACCATGCCAATGACTGACATTTCTTGTAGCCAATGAAATTCTCTGAACATGGTTCTGCTGTTTCTATCAGCACGTCACGCTCACACCAAGGAGTCTGCTAATCTGCATCATGATGTCGTTATTTATAGTTATTATAGCAAACTACAAACCTGCAAACTACAGAGCCTCTAATAATAATAATTTATCCTTTATTAATGTAATCACAAGAACATAATGATTCAACACAAAGTGTGTGTGCGTGTGTGTGTGTGTTACCTCAGTGTATTCAACGTCAGACAGCGGGGCGATGCTCTTGATGTACTCAACTCTGAACTGGTTGCCAGGGTTACCCAGAGGAATGGGCGGAGTCAGCATACTCATGGCTGACACGATGGTCTGTAACACACACACACACACACACACACACACCAACATTTTAATGTTTTAATTACATAAATGACGATACAGGTGAGGTGATACAGGTGAGGTGATAAAGGTGATGTGATACAGGTACGGTGATACAGGTGAGGTGATACAGGTGAGGTGATACAGGTGACGTGATACAGGTGATGTGATACAGGTGAGGTGATACAGGTGACGTGATACAGGTGAGGTGATACAGGTGAGGTGATACAGGTGACGTGATACAGGTGAGGTGATACAGGTGAGGTGATACAGGTGAGGTGATACAGGTGATGTGATACAGGTGAGGTGATACAGGTGATGTGATACAGGTGAGGTGATACAGGTGATGTGATACAGGTGAGGTGATACAGGTGAGGTGATAAAGGTGATGTGATACAGGTGATGTGATACAGGTGAGGTGATACAGGTGAGGTGATACAGGTGATGTGATACAGGTGAGGTGACGTACCACGATGGCGTCCTTCACATTCTTCCTGATGTCTTGAACCTTCTGCTGCTTCTCTCTGAAAACAAAGATTTCATCAGAGCAGACCTCGGGTGTGAAGGCCTGTCAGTCAAACGCTCTAACTCTTCTACCTTCACTCTAAGTGTAAAACACAAACACGCCCATCAGGGTCACTCTTCCTTAATGACCAAACAGAATCAAGAAGCATTGTCAACAACAATGGTGGAGGAGAAATTAATCCAACTCGTCTTTTCAAGGGAACAATTTCAGGTGTAGAGCTGCAGCTAACACCAGGACACGATAGGTTTCCTTTGTTTCATGTTCTCTTGGTGATATTTCCTCAAATATAAGAAAGTATTAATCACACAGAGATGAACACCTGGACACTCACAGTGGTTTGAATGAAGCAATAAAAGTTGAACTCACTCAACATTAAAACCGTCAACATGAAGAATCCTCATCTGCTTCACGATGGTACTTTTACCTGATTCTCCTGCTCCTGCAGACAGACAGGTGAGAGAGACGGATGAGAGGGTGAAGGTTGGAAAGACAGACGTGAAGCTAAGTAGAAAATAGGTGAGCGACACAGACTCACCGAGTAGTAACAGTCTGTGTGTAGCTTTGTACGCCTGCCTCTCTTTCTGCAGCTGTCTCTCGATCTTCTTGTTCGCTTCGCGTTTCGCTTTTTCATCCAGACGTTCTTCCTCCGTCTTCCCTCCCAGACAGCCCATCTCACCTGCAACCACAGAAACTAGTTCAACCAGTGAGAACAATAACATTACAGCCAGTGACAACAATACCAGTTCAACCAGTGAGAACAATAACATTACAGCCAGTGACAACAATACCAGTTCAACCAGTGAGAACCCTACCAGTTCAACCAGTAAGAACCCTACCATTTCAACCAGTAAGAACAATACCCGTTCAACCAGTGAGAACCCTACCAGTTCAACCAGTAAGAACCCTACCATTTCAACCAGTAAGAACAATACCCGTTCAACCAGTGAGAACCCTACCAGTTCAACCAGTAAGAACCCTACCATTTCAACCAGTAAGAACAATACCAGTACAACCAGTGAGAACCCTACCATATGAACCAGTAAGAACCCTACCATATCAACCAGTAAGAACCCTACCAGTTCAACCAGTAAGAACCCTACCAGTTCAACCAGTGAGAACCCTACCAGTTCAACCAGTGAGAACCCTACCATATCAACCAGTAAGAACCCTACAAGTTCAACCAGTAAGAACCCTACCAGTTCAACCAGTAAGAAGAATACCAGTACAACCAGTGAGAACCCTACCAGTTCAACCAGCCTGTTTCCCACAATGCAAAGGGTCAGGTAAGAGGTCAAAATGACGGACAGCAGCGTCCATTGTAACAGAGGAAATAAACCACACAAAGACCTCCAGTTCTCTAAATGAATCTCTCGTCAGCTGTTTTCAGACTCTAAGTGGACGCTACTGTAGCGGCTTTTGACGTCAGCTGGTCTGTTGTTCACTTCCTCATTCCAAGACCAGAAACCAGCTTTAGCCGGGCCTGGTGTACTCGTGGTACCTACGGTCTCTAAATGTACTATGGGAGGTAGAGCCTTCAGTTATCAGACCTGCTGGTGGTACCTACAGTCTCTAAATGTACTATGGGAGGTAGAGCCTTCAGTTATCAGACCTGCTCCTGGTACCTACAGTCTCTAAATGTACTATGGGAGGTAGAGCCTTCAGTTATCAAGCCTGCTCGTGGTACAGTCTCTAAATGTACTATGGGAGGTAGAGCCTTCAGTTATCAGGCCTGCTCGTGGTACAGTCTCTAAATGTACTGTGGGAGGTAGAGCCTTCAGTTATCAGGCCTGCTCGTGGTACCTACGGTCTCTAAATGTACTATGGGAGGTAGAGCCTTCAGTTATCAGACCTACTCGTGGAACCTACAGTCTGTAAATGTACTATGGGAGGCAGAGCCTTCAGTTATCAGGCCTGCTCGTGGTACCTACAGTCTCTAAATGTACTATGGGAGGTAGAGCCTTCAGTTATCAGACCTGCTCGTGGAACCTACAGTCTGTAAATGTACTGTGGGAGGTAGAGCCTTCAGTTATCAGGCCTGCTCGTGGTACCTACAGTCTCTAAATGTACTATGGGAGATAGAGCCTTCAGTTATCAGGCCTGCTCGTGGTACAGTCTCTAAATGTACTATGGGAGGTAGAGCCTTCAGTTATCAGGCCTGCTCGTGGTACCTACGGTCTCTAAATGTACTATGGGAGGTAGAGCCTTCAGTTATCAGACCTGCTCGTGGAACCTACAGTCTGTAAATGTACTATGGGAGGTAGAGCCTTCAGTTATCAGGCCTGCTCGTGGTACCTTCAGTCTCTAAATGTACTATGGGAGGTAGAGCCTTCAGTTATCAGGCCTGCTCGTGGTACCTACAGTCTCTAAATGTACTATGGGAGGTAGAGCCTTCAGTTATCAGGCCTGCTCGTGGTACAGTCTCTAAATGTACTATGGGAGGTAGAGCCTTCAGTTATCAGGCCTGCTCGTGGTACCTACGGTCTCTAAATGTACTATGGGAGGTAGAGCCTTCAGTTATCAGGCCTGCTCGTGGTACAGTCTCTAAATGTACTATGGGAGGTAGAGCCTTCAGTTATCAGGCTTGCTCGTGGAACCTACAGTCTGTAAATGTACTATGTGAGGTAGAGCCTTCAGTTATCAGACCTGCTCGTGGTACCTACAGTCTCTAAATGTACTATGGGAGGTAGAGCCTTCAGTTATCAGGCCTGCTCGTGGTACAGTCTCTAAATGTACTATGGGAGGTAGAGCCTTCAGTTATCAGACCTGCTCGTGGTACCTACAGTCTCTAAATGTACTATGTGAGGTAGAGCCTTCAGTTATCAGACCTGCTCGTGGTACCTACAGTCTCTAAATGTACTATGGGAGGTAGAGCCTTCAGTTATCAGGCCTGCTCGTGGTACCTGCTAGGGGTAGGATTGAAACTTTACTTTTTTGATAAATCTTATAGTTAGGGCTGGTTCAGGTATGGACCAGCTCCTAGTTATGCTGCTATAGGCTTAGACTGGCGGGGGACCTGGCACATCTCTCTCTCTCATAAATAAACAGAAGAAGCAATAAGCACAGTGAGAGAATCAGAAGAATAATAAATGATGTTCAAAGCACAGGGGATGGAATATTTTACAAATTTAAATACAAAATGTGCTGTGTTGAAAAGTTCACGTATGTGTAAGGCTCTGAGCAACAAATACACCCAGTAAAACCAGTAAGCCCAGTATGTGAGCTCAGTGAAACCAGTAAACCCAGTTTGTGAGTTCAGTAAACCCAGTATGTGAGCACAATGAAACCAGTAAACTCAGTATGTGAGCCCAATGAAACCAGTAAACCCAGTATGTGAGCACAATGAAACCAGTAAACTCAGTATGTGAGCCCTGCAAAACCAGTAAACCCAGTATGTGAGCCCAATGAAAAAACCAAAACCAGTAAACCCAGTATGTGAGCCCAATGAAACCAGTAAACCCAGTATGTGAGCCCAGCGAAACCAGTAAACCCAGTATGTGAGCACAATGAAACCAGTAAACTCAGTATGTGAGCCCAGCAAAACCAGTAAACCCAGTATGGGAGCACAATGAAACCAATAAACCCAGTATGTGAGCCCAGCAAAACCAACAAATCCAGTATGTGAGCACAATGAAACCAGTAAACTCAGTATGTGAGCCCAATGAAACCAGTAAACTCAGTATGTGAGCCCAGCAAAACCAGTAAACCCAGTATGTGAGCCCAATGAAACCAGTAAACCCAGTTTGTGAGCTCAGTGAAACCAGTAAACCCAGTTGGTTGTTCTGACCTGTAGCTGTTGGTGATCACTGAGCCGTCCACACCTGAATGTTTCCTTTTCCGTCCATTAAAGTCCAAAGAAAAAAACAGCTTTTCAACCAATCAGCAACCCCGTCTGTCCAGGTAGAGTCCAGAACAAAGCAGATCTCGAAGTGATTCTCTGATGTTTTGTTGCACAGTGAGATGAACACCTGAGCATCTCTCTCTCTGCCCCCCCACTCACCCCTTCCCCCTCCCCTCCTCTATTAGTGTCTCATTAGTCCTCTTGCTGTTTTTTTGTCTCTTCAGGGGATTTGACTGTTTTTCCTCTCGTGTCAGTTTGCTGCCTGACAACCAGCCGGATCACAAACAAACACTGAGTCTCTCCTGGTCCGGACTCTGTTAGACCTGGTTCACTATGTCTGATCTGTAGCCAGTCGTTATACAGATAATGTGTTTAATAATGTTTTTATCCATTACATTCAATCAACTCTAAATATTCTCCTTTGATCTTATAGTATCCATGTCGGTGTTTATTATGTGTTTTAGGGCTTAAAGTCTCATTTGTATCTGTAATAAATTAAAACCTGTTCATGAACGCTCACACTGCTTTCCTGGAGGAGAAAATTAAATTGATCTAAATCTTAATTCACACCTTTAATGTGAGAGATATAATTCAGTTCCTTCTGTTTTCTGATGTAGCGGGATTGTCTCCCCCTTGTGGCCCTTTACAGAACACACTTCAGGTCAACAGTGTGTTGGAGGTACAACTCAATTGATTTGATCTGTTTTGTATTCTTTATTTGTTTTTTTAACCTTCAGCAAAACAAAAAATCAGATACTTTAACAATGGGGAAATACAAAAGTGTTAAATCTGAACATTTGGTGAGTGGAACAAAAACAGACAGCTCTGATCAGTCCAGAGGCATCCTCTCGTCTTCTCTCATTGGCTGGCTGGACCCTCCATGCTGGACCCTCCACTCTCTAAAGTCTTCAGCCTGAGGTAACAAAATTCAGATCCAGAGAGTCAGATAAGGTCTGAACAGGATCCAAACCAGATGGTGTTAGTGTAGACAGGTTTACAGCGTGTCATAATCACCTGTGCAGATGTTCATCACAGAAAGAGCCAAGTCGCTGCATCTCAGTGTGAAAATAACTCTGAAAAGAGAACACCAGGTCTGAGGACTAAACCTGCTCTGGATTCTGGTCTTTACTAAAACACTAATCACTGTAAGTACCAGGATGTGAGTGTTCATGGAGTTCAGGCTGGTCGAGTTCTCCTGCAGACGCTTCAGCTGATCGTTTACACTGATGTCAAACCTCTGCAGCAACAATAACCTACACACACACACACACACACACACACACACACACACACACACACACACACACACACACACACACACACACACACACACACACACACACACACACACACACACACACACACACACACACACACACACACACACACACACACACACACACACACACACACACACACACACACACACACACACACACACACACACACACACACGACAGGTGGGCAGTACCTGTGTTCATGGACAGGTGGGCGGTACGTTGTGTTGACAGGCAGGTGTGTTGGGGTGGGCAGTGCCTGTGTTAATGGTCAGGTGGGTGGTACCTGTGTGAATGGACAGGTGGGCGGTACGTTGTGTTGACAGGCAGGTGTGTTGGGGTGGGCAGTGCCTGTGTTAATGGTCAGGTGGGTGGTACCTGTGTGAATGGACAGGTGGGCGGTACCTGTGTGAATGGACAGGTGGGCGGTACCTGTGTAAATGGACAGGGGGGCGGTACCTTGTGTTGACGGGCAGGTGTGTTGGGGTGGGCAGTACCTGTGTTAATGGACAGGTGGGCAGTACCTGTGTTAATGGACAGGTGGGCAGTACCTGTGTTGATGGCCAGGTGGGCGGTACCTGTGTTAATGGACAGGTGGGCAGTACCTTGTGTTGACGGGCAGGTGTGTTGGGGTGGGCAGTTCCTGTGTTAATGGACAGGTGGGCGGTACCTGTGTTGATGGACAGGTGGGGCTTACCTGTGTTGATGGACAGCTGTCAGCAGGGATGAGACATGTTGTTGACATTCTTTTAAAGACAGAAGAATTTCAGCTTCCACGTTCTTCCAGCTTTCCTAAAAAAACCCCGATAATAACGTTGATTAATGATTACTGGTAGTTATTGTTCAGTCATTGTTACCTGTGTGTATACTGACCGTGAAGTTTTGTTCCAGCTGTGATTTAAAGGTGTTGAAGGCTGCTGTGACACCAGATGTCAGGTCTGATTTTGGCTCCGCCTCTGACTCTACTACAGACTCATCCTTTTCCTCAAGTGGACCAGTCCATTCCTCAAATAACTCCTCCTCATCCTCTGCTGGCTCCACCCCCTCAGGTGAGGACTCTGAGAAAGGTGAGCACAACATTTATGAAGCAAAGTGATTCATTCAACTTTAACAAGAATATAGAAAGGAGTCTGACAAACCACCTATCAGTACTGAGATAGACTCCTCCCTCTCTGAGTGAGGCTCCACCCTCTTCTTATGGGCCCACATACCCTCAGTTTGGTCTGACAGGTAGCCTACACCAGAGAAAAAGAGTTATCATGTAACTGTCCTGTGTGAATGACTGCTTCTGCCTGCACCAGAAAAACAGATTAAAGATTTAAATGACTAAAAGTAAAAGAATGAACACCTGACTCTGGAGCAGCTCTTTTCCTGTCTGAGCTGAAGAATTCCTGCTTAAAGAAAGAAAAAAGTGGTTAGCGGAAAACAGGAAACAGCTGATGTTTGTTATTTAAGCAAAAACTGAATTCAACCTTTTTCAAAGGGGAGCTTCTTCCTCCAAACTCCTCTGTTTGTTCCTTTGAGATCTGAAGCTCCGCCCGTAAAGGAACACCTGAGAGAAAGAGAGGTCAAATCCATGACTGTTTGAAAGCTTACTACATACTACTATTAACCATAGTATGCAGTACTGACTACTCCGTTGGACAGCAGTGTGTAGTGTGACCTCCAGTCGGTGGTTATTCTGCAGTACACCAGGCTAAGCTGAACAACAGACCAGCCCATTCATTTAGATTTTCTTGATTTAGAGAATCAACAAAGAGAACTGGAGGTCTCTTTATGTGCTTTGCTCTGATTGAGATTATTTCCTCTGTTACGATGGACACTGCTGCCATTTCCATCTCTAACCTGGCGCTGTGCATTGTGGGAAACGGTACACAAGGGAGACTGGTCTGATGCATAATGTTGATTTTTCTGTGTATTTTGGGATTTCTGCATAATTATAGTAACGTAGTGGTTTCAAACAGCCCAGATTTCTGGCATTCGTACATCAAGTTACGGTTTCCTCGATAATAAAAGCTGCAGTGTTACCGTTTTTTAACTCTGCCTTTGTCTGAGCCAGGTTAGCTTGCTGCTAATGCTAGCACAATATTTCCTGCAACTGTTTCGCCAGGTTGAAACATTCAGGCTTTTATTTTGAAGCAGTCACCAAACAGTCCTATTTCTGATCTCTTTGTGGTCATTTGATTGATTGAATGACTAACATGAACATGAAGAGGTTCTGGCCCAGCCATCACCTGTGTTTGTTACACTGTAAACCAGGAGCAGTTAAATTCAGTCTGACCTGAGCAGTATGTGGGAGTTGAGTGTATGATCTGATCAAACAGGAACTCTGCAGAGTGTCGCCTCGGAGTCTGTAACAACAAAACAGTTCAACATTGATCTCACTTAGCGTATAGCAGCTGCTGTTATACAGTGTACTTTTAACAGTTGTTTTTACAGTGTAGATTTATGGTGTAGTTTATTACAGAGTAGTTACCTTTGTTACTGAGGAGTCTTCTTCACTGCCGGGAGACGATAGAGGTAAGACTGAACACACAGACAAAAAGACATTAGCTGTTAGCCGTTAGCTGACATGAGATGTTTGCACACATTCTTCCAACATTTCATATCTTATCTTCTCATGCTGATTAAAAGCTTTGTTGAAACGGAATACTATATATATTATTAAACATGATGGTCAAGCTAACAAGCTAAATGTGGCTAGCTGTTAGCTGGTACATCCATTTGGTCCAACTCTTTTCCTTGTCAGTTGGATTGTTGTTTGTTTTACAGACATGTTGTAGAAACATTGTGTTGTTCCCACAAAGCAACAAGTTGGTCTTATATTTATGACATCCATTTTACTTTATGCTTGGCATTTGCTGTCGTTGCCATGGTTATGTTAGTTGTGCGTTCTGCTTCAGTCAGCTTGCTTCCCTATTGGCTGTTGTTCAGTTCCAACAGGATTTCTAATCGTAAATATTGAACACGATTAATATTTACGGTTTCAAATCGGAGCGACCCTGATCGTCTTCCGAGCAGATCGGGGAGGTTAAAATCACACGCCTCACACCATGGTGGAATCTGGCAAGATAATCAGGCCTTGGTGACTTTGGTTGGGCCCAAAATCAGCCTGATTATCTTGTAGTGTGTACCCCGCTTAACTGAGCTAAAAATGATTTTTCTGTTGGTTATTCATATTTCATATCATTTTGTGTGTGAACACACTCACTCTTCAGTTGACTCTTGCTCTGTGGTTTCTTCCTGCTGTAGGATCTACTACTCTGTCTGTCTGCAGAGGGGCACTGAACCTGGATTGAACCACCCGGACCTTTAATGTGGGTAGAACTCTTTTCTTTCTGTGTGTAGGAGGAGAGAGAACAGCTGATGGTCCTAGGAAATACTTAACATCAGTGTCCCTCTAAGAAACATCTGTCTCTGTAACACCGGAACATTGACATTAAGCTGATGGTGAATGTTATTATGAGTCTGACACAAACTACAGTCTGAAACATCAACTACAGTCTGACACATCATCTACAGGCTGACAAACTACAGTCTGAAACATCATCTACAGTCTGACACAAACTACAGTCTGAAACATCAACTACAGTCTGACACAAACTACAGTCTGAAACATCATCTACAGTCTGACACAAACTACAGTCTGAAACATCAACTACAGTCTGACAAACTACAGTCTGAAACATCATCTACAGTCTGACACAAACTACAGTCTGAAACATCATCTACAGTCTGACACAAACTACAGTCTGAAACATCAACTACAGTCTGAAACATCATCTACAGTCTGACACAAACTACACTCTGAAACAACTACAGTCTGAAACATCAACTACAGTCTGACACAAACTACAGACTGAAACATCATCTACAGTCTGACACAAACTACAGTCTAAAACATCAACTACAGTCTGACACAAACTACAGTCTAAAACATCAACTACAGTCTGACACAAACTACAGACTGAAACATCATCTACAGTCTGACACAAACTACAGTCTAAAACATCAACTACAGTCTGACACAAACTACAGTCTAAAACATCATCTACAGTCTGACACAAACTACAGTCTAAAACATCAACTACAGTGCGACACATCAACAACCAAAAAACTAAATACTGATAGGCTGCTATCAGGAGCATATCTACGTTTCTACGGGCAGAGACAGGAGTGTAAACAGACAGGTGTGCAGACAGACAGTAGTGTAAACAGACGGGTATGCAGACAGATAGGTGTGCAGACAGACAGTAGTGTAAACAGACGGGTGTGCAGACAGACAGGAGTGTAAACAGACGGGTGGGCAGAGAAACAGGAGTGTAAACAGGCGGGTGTGCAGACAGACAGGAGTGTGAACAGACAGGTGGGCAGAGAGACAGGAGTGTAAACAGACAGGTGTGCAGAAAGACAGGTGTGCAGAGAGACAGGTGGGCAGAGAGACAGGAGTGTAAACAGACAGGTGTGCAGACAGACAGGAGTGTAAACAGACAGGTGGGCAGAGAGACAGGAGTGTAAACAGACAGGTGTGCAGAAAGACAGGTGTGCAGACAGACAGGAGTGTAAACAGACAGGTGTGCAGACAGACAGGTGTGCAGACAGACAGGAGTGTAAACAGACAGGTGGGCAGACAGACAGGTTTGCAGACAGACAGGAGTGTAAACAGACAGGTGGGCAGAGAGACAGGAGAGTAAACAGACAGGTGTGCAGACAGACAGGAGTGTAAACAGACAGGTGTGCAGACAGACAGGAGTGTAAACAGACAGGTGGCAGAGAGACAGGAGTGTAAACAGACGGGTTTGCAGACAGACAGGAGTGTAAACAGACAGGTGTGCAGACAGACAGGAGTTTAAACAGACGGGTTTGCAGACAGACAGGAGTGTAAACAGACAGGTGTGCAGACAGACAGGTCTGCAGACAGACAGGTCTGCAGACAGACAGATACCGTGAAGACTCTCCCGGCAGCCTCCTCCAGGTCTCGCTGATGTTCAGAGTTGAAGGTCAGCTCTACTGTTTGACCTCGGCTGTTGTGGTGCAAAATGGGATTGCTGAGTCTGACGCAGAGGACGGTCTCTGCCACAGTGCATCCTGGGATATAAAGAGTTTCATCATGTTGATAAGAAAACCGATCCAAGCGTTGATTTAAGTTATAAACTATAGAGCAGTTAAAACAGAGATACCATCGTGTTTGTGCTGAACACTGAAATGATCCACTTCTTCCTTCAGCAGGTGTACAGACCCCCACAGGAAACCCTGAGAACCACAACAAGAACCAGGAAACAGATTTTAAACTGATTAAAGTATGACGGGAGCATAACTTTGTAACAGTGGAGTTCAGAGCAGCACCTGAGGTTCATCAATGAAGAAGCTCACACATCCTGAGCTGAGGTTAAAATCGATCCAAAACTCGTCCAGTTTCTCGTCTTTTGGACGAAACAGCTGAAGGAAGAGAACATGCAGTAAACCTGTGTGCTTCCTGGAGTGTGCCGTGTTAATGGGTTCAATGTTTTACCTCCGTAGAGTCAAGGAAAGCTCGGAGACAGGGGAAGGTGTAGACCCTGAAAGACAGAGCGAAGTCAGTTTTCACATATTTTGACTCATTTAGGTTTTTTAAAGGTTCATCACCTCCTCTGGTCTCCATGGTAACCATTGACAAAGTTCAGAAAACGGCGACAGTCCTGGAGAAAAAGAGAGAGAGATCGGTCAGAGACAGACAGGTAGAGAGACAGGTGCTCAAACCAGGCGTCAGGCGCCACTATCCTACCACTTCAAAGTCTCCGTCTCTGATGTCACAGAAGGCACTGCTGATGCCACGGCTTGCGAACCACTGATTGGCTCTCTGCTCGCGGTCCTTCCTTAGGGTCAGACGACACAGAGCCTCCGACAGGCTGACCTGCAGCTCATAGTCTAAACCAGCAAATAGAAAGCAGAGTCAAAGCTTCAAACTGCCATCAGTTCTCATCATGATCCGACTTTATGCAGACGATACCTTCCTTTATTAACCAAACAATAAATACAGCCATAAGATACACATTCAACTCACCTCCTGCTGTCAGGACTGCTGCTGCCATCTGCCATCTGTCAGACACACAGGTAGACACACAGGCAGACAGACAGACAGACAGGTAGACACACAGGCAGACAGACAGGTAGACAGACAGGGAGACACACAGGTAGACACACAGGCAGACAGATAGGTAGGTAGACAGACAGGGAGACACACAGGTAGACACACAGGCAGACAGACAGACAGACAGACAGACACACAGGCAGACAGACAGGTAGACAGACAGAGAGACACACAGGCAGACAGACAGGTAGACAGACAGAGAGACACACAGGCAGACAGATAGGTAGACAGACAGGTAGACACACAGGTAGACACAGGCAGACAGATATGTAGACACACAGGTAGACACACAGGCAGACAGATAGGTAGGTAGACAGACAGGGAGAAACACAGGTAGACACACAGACAGACAGGCAGACACACAGGTAGACACACAGGCAGACAGACAGACAGACAGACAGACACACAGGCAGACAGACAGGTAGACAGACAGAGAGACACACAGGCAGACAGATAGGTAGACAGACAGGTAGACAGATAAGTAGACACACAGGTAGACACAGGCAGACAGATAGGTAGACAGACAGGTAGACAGATAAGTAGACACACAGGTAGACACAGGCAGACAGATATGTAGACACACAGGTAGACACACAGGCAGACAGATAGGTAGGTAGACAGACAGGGAGACACACAGGTAGACACACAGGTAGACACACAGACAGACAGGCAGACACAGGCAGACAGATAGGTAGACAGACAGGCAGACAGATAGGTAGACACACAGGTAGACATACAGGTAGACACACAGGCAGACAGATAGGTAGACAGACAGGGAGACACACAGGTAGACACACAGACAGACAGGCAGACACACAGGTAGACAGACAGAGAGGTAGACACACAGATAGACACAAGCAGACAGACAGAGAGGTAGACACACAGATAGACAAAGGCAGACAGACAGGCAGACAGACAGGCAGACACACAGGTAGACACACAGGCAGACAGACAGACAGACACACAGGCAGACAGACACACAGGTAGACACAAAGGCAGACAGACAGACGGGTAGACACACAGATAGACAAAGGCAGACAGACAGGCAGACACACAGGCAGACAGACAGGCAGACAGACACACAGG
>NW_026870173.1:90000-102500 GCF_963584025.1 Labrus mixtus
TCCACGCAGGTCCACGCAGGTCCACGGACCCACTTGTTGTTCAGTCTTAAATCTGATCCTCTTCAGTGGTTTATGTTAAATTCATAAACAGCAGAAATGAATGAAGTTTCAGTTGATTTGAAGAACAGACTCTTTGGATTAATTTGAATGTGTAGATCTGATGTTAGACTGCAGAGAGTCTCATCACGTCCAGGATACTTGATTTTAAATTGTTACTTTTATTTTGAAAGGTCAGACTAGTCAAATGTTTTACTTTAAAACAACTTGGAACCCCAGCTGGGTTTGTAGACAGTTCAATGTTTCAGTGTGTAAAAATACAAGAAACGCTAAATTTGGATTTAAAAAAGTTTAGTTTAGTTTAAGTTTTAGTTTATTTGTTTATTGTATCGTGGACAGTCCCCTTTAATTTACTGTACAGTAAAAGAAGCAGCTTTAGCCTTTACAGCTAATTTCCAGCTGTAGTCCCCGGCCAGTTGTCAGTAGGCAACCTAAAATGCAATTGTTAAGATTTAAAATACAATAAAATACATTACATTTGTAATTACAACAGGCCTAAGCAAAAGGAAAATAGACATACAACATATCACACACAATCAGAGCAGTTCATGTAATAAAGACAATACTGGGGCGACAAAGGAAAAGAATAATCATAGAGGCCACATTGAAAGCACATACAAGACATAACATGAAAAAAAAGAACAGCAGAGTCAGAGTCCTGGTGTTCACTTGTTCACTTGTGACTGTGGAAACATAAAGACGTTACAACAGTGTGTGCAGACGCAGCTCAACCATTTTAGAATGAAAACTCAAAGAGAGGCTGTGGACGACGCATCACTAGAAACAGAAAAGCAGAACAGATGGTCATACCAAAGATCTGTTTCTCTGAGGCAGAGCTCACGTTGATTCAGATGAAGCACCATGAACGTGCAGCGGAGGTCGTTTACTGAGCTCCATCAGGTCCGGCTTTCAACGTCTTCTTAAAGAACAGACATGCTGACGTGGTGTCTTTTTAAATGGGCGAGCTGTGAATATACATATATGTATATTTATTTAATTTAAATGATCAATCTACGCACACTTATTTATGTAAATACTGTAATTGACATCTTAATTGACCCATCTGTCACATAACTGTATTTTACTTATCATGTTACTTCAGCATCTTTTGCACTATTCACCACTGCACTGTTTCAGTGGACGTCAGACTAAAATAAAATACTATGAACCAAGAGTAAAGATTTAGTCCAATGAGAAGAGCTCAGACCAACACCAAACAGTTATTGAAACATGTGACCCATTCATCCTTTGATTCTGGCAGTTTTCTAAATCGTTTAAGAAATTAAAAACATGGAGAAGGATTCAGCGTATCAGAGCCGACAGAAGAGTCAAAGAGGACTCTGATTGGTGCAGGCTCTTCAGACTCCTCTGATGACACATCACACATTACTGTCTTCATTTGAAATCTGACATACAAACTTTAATCAGGTGAATTCACTTCTTCACTCATTCGGTCTCCCTGTCTCCACAATGCAGAATATTCCAGTGTTCTTGGGGGAGTGGCTTAAAGCTTGTTGGTTCATTACCTCCACCCTTTGTTCCAGAGTGCCCAATCACAGCCTTCGCTTTATTTGAAATTGTCTATTCTATTTCCGCTGCTGACGAAACTCGATTAATATGAGTCCGTTTTTTCAATGACATCACTTTCACATTGTCCAAACGTGAGGTGTACTTCATGAGACCATGTTCACAGAGGGAATACCAAGACTTACCAAAGACCTGCCGACCCCCTGACTCTAAAAGCGCATTTTTAAATTCATTAAATAAATTAGATTATCATCTGCGAACTACACACACACCTGGATCCATCCCTCTGTTCCCATGGTGACAGGAAGATGATGAGATTATAAATATACATCGAACTGTTTATGAATTAGAGGCTTTGGTCTGGTCGGAGGCTTTGGTTTGGTCGGAGGCTTTGGTCTGATAGGAGGCTTTGGTCTGATAGGAGGCTTTGGTCTGGTCGGAGGCTTTGGTTTGGTCGGAGGCTTTGGTTTGGTCGGAGGCTTTGGTCTGGTCGGAGGCTTTGGTTTGGTCGGAGGCTTTGGTTTGGTCGGAGGCTTTGGTCTGGTCGGAGGCTTTGGTCTGGTCGGAGGCTTTGGTCTGGTCGGAGGCTTTGGTTTGGTCGGAGGCTTTGGTCTGGTCGGAGGCTTTGGTTTGGTCGGAGGCTTTGGTTTGGTCGGAGGCTTTGGTCTGATAGGAGGCTTTGGTCTGATAGGACGCTTTGGTTTGGTCGGAGGCTTTGGTCTGATAGGAGGCTTTGGTCTGGTCGGAGGCTTTGGTCTGATAGGACGCTTTGGTTTGGTCGGAGGCTTTGGTCTGATAGGAGGCTTTGGTCTGGTCGGAGGCTTTGGTCTGGTCGGAGGCTTTGGTTTGGTCGGAGGCTTTGGTCTGGTCGGAGGCTTTGGTTTGGTCGGAGGCTTTGGTCTGGTCGGAGGCTTTGGTCTGGTCGGAGGCTTTGGTTTGGTCGGAGGCTTTGGTCTGGTCGGAGGCTTTGGTCTGATAGGAGGCTTTGGTTTGGTCGGAGGCTTTGGTTTGGTCGGAGGCTTTGGTTTGGTCGGAGGCTTTGGTCTGGTCGGAGGCTTTGGTTTGGTCGGAGGCTTTGGTTTGGTCGGAGGCTTTGGTCTGGTCGGAGGCTTTGGTCTGATAGGAGGCTTTGGTCTGGTCGGAGGCTTTGGTCTGATAGGAGGCTTTGGTCTGGTCGGAGGCTTTGGTTTGGTCGGAGGCTTTGGTTTGGTCGGAGGCTTTGGTCTGATAGGAGGCTTTGGTTTGGTCGGAGGCTTTGGTCTGGTCGGAGGCTTTGGTCTGATAGGAGGCTTTGGTTTGGTCGGAGGCTTTGGTTTGGTCGGAGGCTTTGGTTTGGTCGGAGGCTTTGGTTTGGTCGGAGGCTTTGGTCTGATAGGAGGCTTTGGTTTGGTCGGAGGCTTTGGTCTGGTCGGAGGCTTTGGTCTGATAGGAGGCTTTGGTTTGGTCGGAGGCTTTGGTTTGGTTTTGAAACATTTGATGAATATCATGAGAATATTTCTATTTCCTGCTGTTAGAGGAAACACCGACAAAATAAAAGCCCTTTTAGATTCAGGTTTGATTGTTGAGTCGATATCCAAACCTCCTCCTCATGTTTCTGTCATTTGTCAGATCTTGTTTTATTTTGGAATGTAAATTATGTTTAACAAAATAAAAGCACCAAAGCTCTGAACCTGTTGTCTGTAAATGAAAGGAGTGTGTGTGTGTGTGTGTGTGTGTGTGTGTGTGTGTGTGTGTGTGTGTGTCTGTGTGTGTGTGTGTGTGTGTGTGTGTGTGAGTGTGTGTGTCTGTGTGTGTGTGTGTCTCTGTGTCTGTGTGTGTGTGTCTCTGTGTGTGTGTCTGTCTGTGTGTGTGTGTGTGTGTGTGTGTGTGTGTGTGTGTGTGTGTGTGTGTCTGTGTGTGTGTGTGTGTGTGTGTGTGTGTGTGTGTCTCTGTGTCTGTGTGTGTGTGTCTCTGTGTGTGTGTGTGTGTGTGTGTGTGTGTGTGTGTGTGTGTCTGTGTGTGTGTGTGTGTGTGTGTGTGTGTGTGTGTGTCTGTGTGTGTGTGTCTGTGTGTGTGTGTGTGTGTGTGTGTGTGTGTCTGTGTCTGTGTGTGTGTCTGTGTGTGTGTGTGTGTGTGTGTGTGTGTGTGTGTGTGTGTCTCTCTCTGAGTGTGTGTGTGTGTCTGTGTGTGTCTGTGTGTGTGTGTGTCTGTGTGTGTGTGTGTGTGTGTGTGTGTGTGTGTGTGTCTGTGTCTGTGTGTGTGTCTGTGTGTGTGTGTGTGTGTGTGTGTGTGTGTGTGTGTGTGTGTGTGTCTCTCTCTGAGTGTGTGTGTGTGTGTGTCTCTGAGTGTGTGTGTGTGTGTGTGTGTTGACTCAGCTCTCCTCTGTTTTGGTACAAACAGTAAGAACTGGTTTGTATTTATGTTTTCACTCAAACAGCTGATTGATGTCTGATTGACTCGTCCTGATCTGAACGAACAACATGACCATCAGCTGATTTCTGGGCCTGATTCTCCCTCTGAATGTTTTAGAACAATGACCTCATCAGATGTTCCTGCGCTGTGAGGAGCATTAACAGTGATCTGATCTGCTCAGAGGAACATCGCCCTGATGTCAGAGAAAATATCTGTCATCACTGACCAATCACAGCTCTTCACCTGTCACACAGCCTCATCACTGACCAATCACAGCACTTCACCTGTCACACAAAAGCGCCTACCTTCTCTGGTCCAAACAAATCCAGATCATTCAGGAGCAGAATCTAAAGTTAGAAGGAGGACATACTGACTGCTGCATTGTTGTCAGAGAAGCCAGCACTTCAACATGTTTCCTTAATGATCAGATAGTAAGATACCTTTAACATCTCACTCTCTACACAGCTCACTGATTGGACCTTTAATGATCAACACTATCAAAAAGTACTGAAGCTTTAAAAAAACATTATTTTTTAAGACAGGCGTTTAAGAGAAGAATGCGTCCAACAAAAATTGCAGGTAAACGCGATCACAGTGTTTCAATTGCTCAGAAACTTTGGCATGCAGTCGTTCACTGGATAACATCATCACTGAACAGTTCAGGATGAAAATCTGTAAAACCTGACTAACTTTGAAATGAATTAACATGCAGCTCTGTGTGTCTCTGTGTGTGTGTGTGTGTGTCTGTGTGTGTGTGTGTGTCTCTGTGTGTGTGTGTGTGTGTGTGTGTGTGTGTGTGTCTGTGTGTGTGTGTGTGTGTGTGTGTGTGTGTGTGTGTGTGTGTGTGTGTGTATGTGTCTGTGTGTCTGTGTGTGTGTCTGTGTGTGTGTCTGTGTGTGTGTGTCTGTGTGTGTGTGTGTGTGTCTGTGTGTGTGTCTGTGTGTGTGTGTCTGTGTGTGTGTGTGTGTGTGTGTGTGTCTGTGTGTGTGTCTGTGTGTGTGTCTCTGTGTGTGTCTGTGTGTGTGTGTGTGTGTGTGTGTCTGTGTGTGTGTCTCTGTGTGTGTCTGTGTGTGTGTGTGTGTGTGTGTGTGTGTGTGTGTCTCTGTGTGTGTGTCTGTGTGTGTGTGTGTCTGTGTCTGTGTGTGTGTGTGTGTGTGTGTGTGTCTGTGTGTGTGTGTGTGTGTGTGTGTGTGTGTGTGTGTGTGTGTGTGTGTCTGTGTGTGTGTGTCTTTGTCTGTGTGTGTGTGTGTCTGTGTGTGTGTGTGTGTGTGTCTCTGTGTGTGTGTCTGTGTGTGTGTCTGTGTCTGTGTGTGTGTGTGTGTCTGTGTGTGTGTGTGTCTGTGTGTGTGTGTGTGTGTCTCTGTGTGTGTGTCTGTGTGTGTGTCTGTGTGTGTGTCTGTGTGTGTGTGTGTCTGTGTCTGTGTGTGTGTGTGTGTCTGTGTGTGTGTGTGTCTGTGTGTGTGTCTGTGTCTGTGTGTGTGTGGGTGTGTGTGTCTGTGTGTGTGTCTGTGTGTGTGTGTGTGTGTGTGTGTCTCTGTGTGTGTCTCTGTGTGTGTGTGTGTGTGTGTGTGTCTGTGTCTGTGTGTGTGTGTGTCTGTGTCTGTGTGTGTGTGTGTGTCTGTGTGTGTGTGTCTGTGTGTGTGTCTGTGTCTGTGTGTGTGTGGGTGTGTGTGTCTGTGTGTGTGTCTGTGTGTGTGTGTGTGTGTGTGTGTCTCTGTGTGTGTCTGTGTGTGTGTGTGTCTGTGTGTGTGTCTGTGTCTGTGTGTGTGTGGGTGTGTGTGTCTGTGTGTGTGTGTCTGTGTGTGTGTGTGTCTGTGTGTGTGTCTGTGTCTGTGTGTGTGTGGGTGTGTGTGTCTGTGTGTGTGTGTGTGTGTGTGTCTCTGTGTGTGTCTCTGTGTGTGTGTGTGTGTGTGTGTGTGTTCAGGACACCAAGCAGTCTGACCCGTTCCAGGAGTGGACAGACGGTTACGTTCGATTTATTTACAGCGGTGAGAAACATTTCAGATTTACAGAGTGACACTCCATCAAGCTAACCGCTGCGTTGTAGCTAGTTTCAGCTAATTGATGATTAATTTATAGCTTTTAGATCAGATTGTATTTAGACACGTAAACATATATTTTTACGTACAGGTGACGATAAGAACGCTCAGAGACATCTTTCGGGTTGGGCGATGAGAAATACAAACAACCACAACTGTCAGATCCTGAAGAAGTCGTGTTTAGGCGTGGTGGTCTGTTCTCGAGGCTGCACGCTGCCGGACGGCTCCAGACTTCAGCTCCGCCCCGCCATCTGTGACAAGGCGCGGCAGAAACAGCAGAGTAAGAACATCAGAAGCTGAATGTGAATGTTACACCTGGTTCCATGGGTACCTGACAGACTCTGTGTTTCAGAGAAGCTGTGCCCGAGCTGCAACGCCCCTCTCGAGCTGCTGCCATGTCGAGGTCACAGCGGTTACCCCGTCACCAACTTCTGGAGAATCGACGGGAAAGCAATCTTCTTTCAGGTGAGCAACTCCCCTGCAGTGACCTGGTTTCAGAATAATGGGATCAAATAGTTCTTAATGTAAAATGATATGAAGCCAACCACAGTCTGAAGTGCAACTCAGTTTGGAGTTCAGAGGTCAAACCAGTCAGAGACCTGGAGGACCAGAGAAAACGAATCACAGACTACAGATCAAAGTGTTGATTTATAATCTCAAATCCATCACATCTTATTCTGAAAGAGCATTAACATGAAGATCAGCAAACATACAAATGCCAGCATACTAACTGGGCTGGACATGATAGCATCCTAAACAGGCTAACAATCCAAACTGGCTAACATCCCAAACTGGCTAACATCCCAAACTGGCTAACATTCCAAACAGGCTAACATTCCAAACTGGCTAACATCCTAAACTGGCTAACATCCCAAACTGGCTAACATCCTAAACAGGCTAACATTCCAAACTGGCTAACATCCTAAACATGCTAACATTCCAAACTGGCTAACATCCTAAACAGGCTAACATTCCAAACAGGCTAACATTCCAAACTGGCTAACATCCCAAACTGGCTAACATCCCAAACTGGCTAACATCCTTAACTGGCTAACATCCTAATCTGGCTAACATTCCAAACAGGCTAACATTCCAAATTGGCTAACATCCCAAACTGGCTAACATTCTAAACTGGCTAACATCCTAATCTGGCTAACATTCCAAACAGGCTAACATTCCAAATTGGCTAACATCCCAAACTGGCTAACATTCTAAACTGGCTAACATCCCAAACTGGCTTACATCCCAAACTGGCTAACATCCTAAACTGGCTAACATCCCAAACTGGCTAACATCCTAAACTGGCTAACATCCCAAACTGGCTAACATCCCAAACAGGCTAGCATCCTTAAAAGACTAAAATCCTAAATAAGCTAACATCATAAACTTGCTAACATCTTAAATAAGCTAACATCATAAACTTGCTAACATCCTAAATAAGCTAACATTATAAACAGTCTAATGTCCATGTGTTGTGTACCCGTGTTTGTGCTCATGCATGAACTGTACCGTGCTGAAGAACACCTCTTCAAACCAGGCCAGGACCAAGGAAGTGTACCGAGCGCTCACTAGTCAAAGGAACTGGACTTTAGGGGTCAGGCGTTCTTGGACACAGTGCGGATCACCTAGTGTGTATGCACCCTTAGATCCAGGTCTTAACTTCATCCCAGGAGCCTAAACAAGACTAAACCAGATCCTGAAAATAGGCAATAGACAGTCTGAACAGGTCTAATCTGGTTCATGATTCAGACCCTGAAATAGTCAAACCGGTTTAAACCAGATGATGGGGGTCAAAGATAGTCTGATCCTGTATCTGAATCTAGATGATCCAGATTCTGACCTACCTGTGGTCCCTCAGGCTAAAGGAGTCCATGACCATCCCCGCCCTGAGTCCAAGTCTGAGACTGAAGCCAGAAGAAGTACAGTAAAGAGACGAGTCAGCTCGCCGCCGTTCACGCCCAAACGCCGCCTCCTCGAACCTCAGGTCGGTGACATCACTTCACTACAGTTTCTGTTGTTTATATTTCTGTTCTTTACTGTTTGTTTATTTGTTTACCTGCTGTGTACTGTTTTAGGCTCTAGGCCCCGCCCTCCTCTCCTGTGTTGACCCATCAGAGAGAATCTCCTTCATTGAGCCAAACTTCACCCAGCATTACCCATCATTCCAGAGCCCAGAGCCATACTACAACCACAATGCACTGGGAGAGGCCCCACCCACACTCCAGAAACCAGCCAATCCACGGCTATATATGGGCCGACCCAGTTATGAGTTCCAGGGATACCTGACCTCACCTTCATATCCCATGACCTCTGACTTCTGTGACCCCAGGTCCGTCTCCCACGTAAACCAAACCAGATCCTGAACCAAATCCTGACAATTAACACAGATTTGAACAAGATCCTTAACTGGTGTAAATCAATTTTGTGTACCTAAAGTAATCTGTTACAGATAAGCCCGGTGTAAACAAGATCTTTACAGACTGAACAGCTCTAAACCGGATCTGGATCTTATAGTCAACACGTTTTTAACAGTTTTTCATGAAATATTGATTTACTGCAGATGTTAAAACTGGATTCTTGTCTATGTGCAGGGTGACCCCAGTCCTGGGTCCATCCTCCTCCTCTAACTCCTCTTCAGTTCCTATCTCCTCCTCCTCCTTCGAGCCCCAGTCCAAGACTGCTTCAGGCTGGAAGGAACTGCTGAAGACCTCCGCCCCCTATGGAGACAACCACCATTACTACAGCACAGAGTACCCCTGCCGTTACCCCAACAATGCTCCAGGGTCACCTGCAGCCCTGCAGACCATCATCACCACAACAACCAAGGTGAGTCCAGGTCATCAGGGGATCCCTCTGCGGACCTTTGACCTGAACATCTTAGAACCAATGAGATGAGAGAAAACAGTCAGGACACACCTGTGAGGTCCATAAATAAATCATTTTTTCAAGAGTTTTCTGCAAGTGTGAAGCCCTATTACTGTACCTGGGGGGACTTAAACCTAACTGTACCTGGGGGGACTTAAACCTAACTGTACCTGGGGGGACTTAGACCTAACTGTACCTGGGGGGACTTAAACCTAACTGTACCTGGGGGGACTTAAACCTAACTGTACCTTGGGGGACTTAGACTTAACTGTACCTGGGGGGACTTAAACCTAACTGTACCTGGGGGGACTTAAACCCAACTGTACCTGGGGGGACTTAAACCCAACTGTACCTAGGGGGACTTAAACCCAACTGTACCTGGGGGAACTTAGACCTAACTGTACCTAGGGGGACTTAAACCTAACTGTACCTGGGGGGACTTAGACCTAACTGTTCCTGGGGGGACTTAAACCTAACTGTACCTGGGGGGACTTAAACCTAACTGTACCTGGGGGGACTTAGACCTAACTGTACCTGGGGGGACTTAAACCTAACTGTTCCTGGGGGGACTTAGACCTAACTGTACCTTGGGGGACTTAGACCTAACTGTACCTGGGGGGACTCAGACCTAACTGGACCTGGGGGGACTTAAACCTAACTGTACCTGGGGGGACTTAAACCTAACTGTACCTGGGGGGACTTAGACCTAACTGTACCTGGGGGGACTTAAACCTAACTGTACCTGTCTGTTCTGATCTTCTCAGGTGTCCTATCAGCCCTGTCCAAAGCCTCCTGCTGCGCTTCCTTCATACCAGTCCTGTCCTGCCTCCAAACCCCCTGGCCTCCCTGGCTGCTCCTCCCTGCTGGACGACTCCCCCTCCTCCTCGTACTCTACAGAGGTGAAGGTGACTGAAGAGTCAGGTGGAGTCATCAAGTCTCTGTCATTTCAGCCTGAACCCCTGCAGACCAAAACAGAGCGGACTGACGGCTACGACTACCGCTACACCTACCCCAACACGTACCGCTACGACGACTACTGAGCTAGCACTGCTACATTGCTGTTACCATGACTACTATTTTTAAGACTACTGTTACTACGACCACTGTTATCAAGAATACTGTTACCATGACTACTGTTGCTATGACTACTGTTACCAAGACTACTGTTGCTATGATTACTGTTTCCAAGACTACTGTTTCCACAAAATGTTCACCTTTGCCACCATGACGACCATGTCTAAGCGTTCTGATTGGACGCCTCCTTTAGCTGGTCGTACACGGTCTGCTTGGTGAAAACATTGGGGCGCTCATTGGACTAAAGTCAGACTGAACTGAACCTGGTCCCTGAGACTCTTACTGGAGAACTTTTATGATCCCAAAGGAAGATCCTACCCAACACTGCAGCTCCTGACTCCTGTAGCGCCCCCTTCAGGACAACAAGTGAAGAAGAGTCACTCTGGGAACTATAAAACGCAGGACTCTGACCCACATGCTGACTGTTTCTGGATCTGACCTCAGATAAAAGGAGGACTCAAAGCCGGTTTTAAAGGTTTGGTTTTTATCATGGCGTTGTCCTGTCTGTAGACGGTCTCTGTAGCAGCAGGGATGTGTCTTCAGATGTGGTTGAGATAAAGTTCTCAAGCCTATGAGTCAGGACTGAAGCTTCAGCCTCATGATGCCTCACTTTGATTTTGAATGAATGGATAAACTGTTGAGTCAGGTCGTTATAAACCTTGAACAACCTCGGAGAGAACCAGCTCTTTATCGAATGTTCTCTCTTTCATAGTAGAACTTGTCTTACTCAGAAACCTCCAGGTCTTACTGATAACAATGTAAAGTATTAGATCCTCTCCAAAGAGTTCCTAAAGCTGCAGGAGTTCTGATCATTGTGTTTGGAGTTATTTATTGGATCAGTTTGTTACCTGACTGAACTCTTCTGTGGGATTCAAGTGTCAAAAAGTTTCTGTCATTAAACAAACTGTTGTCCTGAATCATTTCTGTTCTCTGTCCAGTGTTCACGTAATAAAGAAACCAAAGTGAAGATTCAAATCACAGAAAAGATCGTTTATCTGAATGTGGTTCTAAGGTCATTTAAACATCAGCCGAAGAAGAACGTGTTCGATCTCAGCACATGTTCCTGTTTTTATCCCACTTTCAACACCTGCTTCCACACCTGGATTCAAGCAGAGGATTCATGTGTAGCAACACATCTCAGCCTTCAGAGAAGAAAGGGTCTGAAACGTAAAGCTTTAACTCTTCAGTTTGTGAGCCGATGAGGTTATCATTTTATCTAAACTTTAGAAGCTGAACTGACACCTGAGCTCTCGACAGGTTAGCAGGTTGAACTGCTAGCTTACTGCATTACAAAAAACACTGTTCACTAATCACAGAGGAACTATAAAACTATGAGAAACTATAAAATAATCAAAGACAAACTACAAGATAAATCCTCCAACAGCATCTGGGTTTACTCTTCATCCAGTCTTCAACTAGTGGAAATGATAACGTTAGCATTTTCATTAGACGTTGATATGTTTATGCTAATTACAAAAATTTAACTGTGATGCTAATCAGAAGAGCTACTCACAATGTTATTCACTAGCACCATTAGCTAATAGAAATGCTAATTCTAAATGCTCTTTCATACCAAGAAGAGTGACTGAAAAAGTGAGCCACTCCAAACAGAACAAGTGAGACTCAGGTCCACGTGAGGGTCAGGTCCAGGTAAGGGTCAGGTCCACGTGAGGGTCAGGTCCAGGTAAGGGACAGGTCCACGTGAGGGTCAGGTCCAGAAGAGGATCAGGTCCAGATGAGGATCATGCCGAGGTGAGAGCCGGGTCCAGGTCAGGTTTGGGTAGGTTCTGGTCCATGTGAGAATCAGGTCCAGGTGAGTTTCGGGTCCATGTGAGGATCAGGTCCAGGTGAGGATCAAGTCCAGTGACTTCATGAGAAGTTATTAATTAACCTGATCGTTGCTAAGTGATCGTGATAATCATTTCTGACACCTGGATAAAGTACTAATGCTAATGCTAATGGCTAACAGTCAAAGTACACACATACCTGTTAGATAAACACACAAGGTGCATGTGACATCACAGGGACACCTCCAGCAGCGACCCGCGTCCCCTCCCGGGTCTGGAGCCTCAGATGGGGAACCAAGCAGAGGATCAAAGGGCCTGTGTTTGGACGGGGACGGTGTCGGTGTGTATGAGGAATAAATGTTGTTTTGACAGGAGCGCGTTGGGACAGGAAGCGCAGCGCTGTCCTCAGAATGAACCTTTAAACCTCCAGACTGAAACCCCCCCCCCCCACCCCCCTCTGTCACTACCTTCCATTAAAATCACTCGTTACCTGCCTGCAGTTTACACTATCACCTGTCAGTACAGATTAATGCTTACAGGCTGCAGACAAACCCGCTCTGATCCACATGCTTTTAATCTGAAAGGGGAAATAACACAAAATCTATCATCTCTTCAAAATAAAAGTCTAGCTACACAGAGAAAAATACATATAATTTAGTTTGTAGACAGGTGAGAGTATCAGGTGAGAGCAATGAGGACCTGATGACTGACCAAATTACCTTATAGCCAAGTGAGTAACCAGGTGATTCAGGTAATACGG
>NW_026870173.1:110000-115000 GCF_963584025.1 Labrus mixtus
GTTGCTGTATGGTTGAAGTAGTTGCAGTAGTTGCAGTATAGTTGAAGTAGTTGCAGTATGGTTGCAGTAGTTGCAGTATGGTTGAAGTAGTTGCAATAGTTGCAGTATGATTGCAGTATGGTTGAAGTAGTTGCAGTAGTTGTAGTATGGTTGAAGTAGTTGCAGTATAGTTGAAGTAGTTGCAGTATAGTTGAAGTATTTGCAGTATGGTTGCAGTAGTTGCAGTATGGTTGCAGTAGTTGCAGTATGGTTGATGTATGGTTGCAGTAGTTGCAGTATAGTTGAAGTAGTTGCAGTATGGTTGCAGTATGGTTGCAGTAGTTGCAGTATAGTTGAAGTAGTTGCAGTATGGTTGCAGTAGTTGCAGTATGGTTGCAGTAGTTGCAGTATGGTTGCAGTAGTTGCAGTAGTTGCAGTATGGTTGAAGTAGTTGCAGTATGGTTGAAGTAGTTGTTGTATAGTTGAAGGAGTTGCAGTATGGTTACAGTATGGCTGCAGTAGTTGCAGTATAGTTGAAGTAGTTGCAGTATGGTTGCAGTAGTTGCAGTATGGTTGATGTATGGTTGCAGTAGTTGCAGTATAGTTGAAGTAGTTGCAGTATGGTTGCAGTTGTTGCAGTATTGTTGAAGTAGTTGCAGTATGGTTGAAGTAGTTGCAGTATGGTTGAAGTAGTTGCAGTATGGTTGAAGTAGTTGCAGTATAGTTGAAGTAGTTGAAGTATGGTTGCAGTAGTTGCAGTATAATTGTAGCAGTTACAGTATGGTTGCAGTATGGTTGCAGTATCAATCAATTTTTATTTGTATAGCGTCAACTCATAACAAGTGTTATCTCGAGACACTTTACAAGAAGCAGGTAAATATAATTGCAGTAGTTACAGTATGGTTGCAGTAGTTACTGTATGGCTGCAGTAGTTGCTGTATAGTTGCAGTATGGCTGCAGTAGTTGCAGTTACTGCAGTATGGTTGCAGTAGTTGCAGTATGGCTGCAGTATTTGCAGTATGGTTGCAGTAGTTGCAGTATGGCTGCAGTAGTTGCAGTATGGCTGCAGTAGTTTCAGTATGGCTGCAGTAGTTGCAGTATAGTTGCAGTATGGCTGCAGTAGTTGCAGTATGGCTGCAGTAGTTGCAGTAGTTGCAGTATGGCTGCAGTAGTTGTAGTAGTTGCAGTAGTTGCAGTATGGCTGCAGTAGTTGCAGTAGTTGCAATATGGTTTAAGTATGGCTGCAGTAGTTGCAGTATGGTTTAAGTATGGCTGCAGTAGTTTCAGTAGTTGCAGTATGGTTTAAGTATGGCTGCAGTAGTTTCAGTAGTTGCAGTATGGCTGTAGTAGTTGCAGTAGTTGCAATAAGGTTTAAGTATGGCTGCAGTAGTGACAGTATGGTTTAAGTATGGTTGCAATAGTTGCAGTATGGCTGCAGTAGTTGCAGTATAGTTGAAGTATGGTTGCAGTAGTTGCAGTATGGCTGCAGTAGTTGCAGTATAGTTGAAGTATGGTTGCAGTAGTTGCAGTATGGCTGCAGTAGTTGCAGTTGTTGCAGTATGGTTGAAGTATGGTTGAAGTATGGTTGCAGTAGTTGCAGTCGTTGCAGTAGTTGCAGTCATTGCAGTCGTTGCAGTATGGTTGAAGTATGGTTGAAGTAGTTGCAGTAGTTGCAGTAGTTGCAGTCGTTGCAGTAGTTGCAGTAGTTGCAGTATGGCTGCAGTAGTTGCAGTAGTTGCAGTATGGTTGAAGTATGATTGCAGTAGTTGCAGTATGGCTGCAGTAGTTGCAGTAGTTGCAGTAGTTGCAGTCGTTGCAGTATGGTTGAAGTATGGTTGCAGTAGTTGCAGTAGTTGCAGTTGTTGCAGTCGTTGCAGTTGTTGCAGTATGTTTGAAGTATGGTTGCAGTAGTTGCAGTATGGCTGCAGTAGTTGCAGTAGTTGCAGTCGTTGGAGTATGTTTGAAGTATGGTTGCAATAGTTGCAGTAGTTGCAGTATGTTTGAAGTATGGTTGCAGTAGTTGCAGTAGTTGCAGTATGTTTGAAGTATGGTTGCAGTAGTTGCAGTAGTTGCAGTCGTTGCAGTATGTTTGAAGTATGGTTGCAGTAGTTGCAGTAGTTGCAGTCGTTGTAGTATGTTTGAAGTATGGTTGCAGTAGTTGCAGTAGTTGCAGTAGTTGCAGTCATTGCAGTATGTTTGAAGTATGGTTGCAGTAGTTGCAGTAGTTGCAGTCGTTGCAGTATGTTTGAAGTATGGTTGCAGTAGTTGCAGTAGTTGCAGTCGTTGCAGTAGTTGCAGTAGTTGTTGCGGTCGTTGCAGTATCCGCGGGTACATCAGGTTGTAGTCCAGATGAAGGACCCGTGATGATGTCACAGGTGCAGCTGGTTGTTTATTTGGATGAAACCAGTCGTTCCTGTTTCCTTTTAATCTCTTCTCTCCATCCGTTTGTCTCGCCATTATCTCTCTTTTATCTCCTCTTCATCTCTTCTTCACATCGCTGTCAGAGCAAACATCACGTAGGCATCAAGACCGTCATGGCGGCAATAACAAGAGCAACAGCAGCAACATGCAGGTAGCTTTGAAGTTTCCCCAAAACAAACTGCTGATGAGAGCACATGAGCCGCTACACTGCAGGCTAATGTAAACTACAGAGGGCAACAGGGTAACAGAGATAGAGAGTAGAGGGCAACAGAGCAACGGGGATAGAGGGCAACAGGGCAACGGAGATAGAGAGTAGAGGGCAACAGGGCAACGGAGATAGAGGGCAACAGGGCAACGGAGATAGAGAGTAGAGGGCAACAGGACAACGGGGATAGAGGGCAACAGGGCAACGGAGATAGAGGGCAACAGGGCAACGGAGATAGAGGGCAACAGGGCAACGGAGATAGAGAGTAGAGGGCAACAGGGCAACGGGGATAGAGGGCAACAGGGCAACGGAGATAGAGGGCAACAGGGCAACAGGGATAGAGGGCAAAGGGGGCAACGGGAGTTACAGACACCAGTGATAGCAAAGGCAACAACAGAGGCAACTTGAGGAAAGAAAAACAACGACAACCAGAGCAACTTAAGCAACATGAGCAACTCAACTGGAAATCACAGATACATCATTTAAATTTAAAAATATCAAAAAACATTGCTATATAAAATTGCTTGTATAAAATGAAAAATATTTAGAATCAGAACTCACTTTATATATTGTACTGCTCCCTCATTCTTCCATACATTACGTACTGCGTGGAAGTATGGGGTAACACATAAAACAAACATAAACCCAATTTTCATACTGCAAAAGAAATCCATCAGAATTGTGAATCATACCAATTACTATGAATCAACAAATCCTCTATTCATCAAACTACACACTTTAAAACTAGAAGATCTAGTTGACCTCAACACTGCTGTTACAATGTACAAGGTACAGAATAATGCACTTCCATACTGCATCCAGGAACTGTTCAGGGCTAGAGAAAGCAAATTTAAACTAAGGGGAATATGTATGTTCAAAAATTCAAGGGCAAGAACTAACACCAAAAGTAGGTGCTTATCTTTTAAAGTGGTTAACCTCTGGAACAACTTAGACAACAAATTAAAAATGTGCGGCTCAATTAGAAAATTCAAAAAACTGTTCAAATTCAGGGTAATAGAAAAATATAAAACATCATTATGATAATGACACCAACAGCAGTAGTAATAATTATATATATAATCTAGTTATGTACATGATCTATATATATATAATATATATAATATTTATATATTTTGTTTTTCTTTAATTACCGTATTATTTTTATTTTTTATTTTTTTCTACTGTGTATTGTTTTAATGTGTAAATCTACATTATGCTCTATGAAATATGGAATATAAACGTATAGAAAGCATATAATAGTTTATAACTATAGTCTGACTATAATTAATCAGGGTCACCTTTTCAGCCATTGTTTTTTATATTTATACATATATACATATATATATATAGATATATATATCTATATATATATAGATATATATATTTTAACATATTTATATGTTCGTGTATGTTCTGTGCTTTGTGGTCATGGACCGAAATAAATATTTACTACTACTACTAGAAGCAGGAGAGGTGTGAGGTCTGCAGCTGTTTCTTCTTCTACTGTTTTGACAGAACAGGAAGTGTTTGAGGTTGAGTGAAGAAGAAGAATGAAGTTTATCTCTAAAGAACCCAACCAGCAGGACGAGTCAGGACCTGAGAGGGGGGGTTAGGGCGAGGGAGGGCGAGAGGGGGTGACAGAGAGAGAGAGAGAGAGAGAGAGAGAGACAGAGAGAGAGAGAGAGAGAGAGAGAGACAGAGAGACAGAGAGACACAGAGAGAGAGAGAGAGAGAGAGAGACAGAGAGAGACAGAGAGACAGAGAGAGAGAGAGACAGAGAGAGAGAGAGACACAGAGAGAGAGAGAGACAGAGATACAGAGAGAGAGAGGAAGAGAGGAAGAGAGACAGACAGAGAGAGAGAGGGACAGAGAGAGAGAGAGAGGAAGAGAGAGAGAGACAGAGAGAGACAGAGAGAGAGGAGGAGAGAGAGAGAGAGAGAGAGAGAGAGAGAGGAAGAGAGAGAGAGAGGGGAAGAGAGAGAGACAGAGAGAGGGGAAGAGAGAGAGAGAGCGGGGAAGAGAGAGAGAGAGAGACAGAGAGAGAGGAAGAGAGAGAGAGAGACATAGAGAGAGGAAGAGAGAGAGACAGAGAGAGAGAGACAGGTGGAGAGAGAGACAGGTAGAGAGAGAGAGAGACAGAGAGAGAGAGACAGAGAGACAGAGAGAGAGAGAGACAGAGAGAGAG
Source organism: Labrus mixtus (assembly GCF_963584025.1). NCBI lineage: Eukaryota > Metazoa > Chordata > Actinopteri > Labriformes > Labridae > Labrus > Labrus mixtus. Next base: position 114,791 of record NW_026870173.1, read on the forward strand.
GAAGAGAGAGAGAGAGACAGAGAGAGAGAGAGAGGAAGAGAGAGAGAGACAGAGAGACAGAGAGAGGCAGAGAGAGAGAGACAGAGAGAGAGGAAGAGAGAGAGAGAGAGAGAGAGAGACAGAGAGACAGAGAGAGGCAGAGAGAGAGAGAGACAGAGAGAGAGGAAGAGAGAGAGAGAGAGACAGAGAGAGAGACAGACAGAGAGAGAG
>NW_026870173.1:127500-130000 GCF_963584025.1 Labrus mixtus
ATGATTTCTCTTGACACTCGGGATCATATTTACAACGTGTGTGTGTGTGTGGGTAAGGGTTAGCACACGATGGATATGTACATTGACAGCGTCATCAACCAATGGAGAGGCCAGGAAGCTTTGACCTCTGACCTCTCTCTCTGTGTCTGCAGCGCTGTGATGTAAGGCGATGCCCACTCGTCCATCATGGCGAGCGTCACGCTCAGGTACTTCTGTTATGGCTGCCTCGTCACCTCGGCCACCTGGTCTGTCCTCCTCTTCCTCTACTTCTCTCTGGGGGCGGAGCCTGGCCATGGCAGGACGCCACTGCAACACCGCAGCCAGCCAATCACAAAGGACATGGCAGAGCATAGGGCACGGCGTCGACCTCTGCCGGCCAATAAGGGAGCGGAGCTGTCGCCAGAGATGGGTGAGTGTGAAACGTAAACATTCTTTTAACGAGTTGATGTTCTCTTCAACACAGCGTGATGATGGGAGGGGGCGGGGCTACCTGTGATTGTGACAGGTCACTAACATGTTTGGTTGGACTCGAGTCTATGGATGTTTGTGATGGTATGTTACTGTGCTAATGATGTGTGTGTGTGTTTCTGTGTGTGTGTGTCTGTGTGTGTGTGTGTGTGTGTGTGTCTGTCTGTGTGTGTGTGTGTGTGTGTGTGTCTGTGTCTGTCTGTGTGTGTCTGTGTCTGTGTGTGTGTGTCTGTGTCTGTGTGTGTGTCTGTGTGTGTGTGTGTCTGTGTGTGTGTGTCTGTGTGTCTGTGTGTCTGTGTCTGTGTCTGTGTCTGTGTGTGTGTCTGTGTCTGTGTCTGTGTCTGTGTGTGTCTGTGTGTGTGTGTGTGTGTGTGTGTCTGTGTCTGTGTCTGTGTCTGTCTGTGTGTGTGTCTGTGTCTGTGTGTGTGTCTGTGTCTGTGTCTGTGTGTGTGTCTGTGTGTGTCTGTGTCTGTGTCTGTGTCTGTGTGTGTGTCTGTGTCTGTGTCTGTGTCTGTGTGTGTGTCTGTGTGTGTCTGTGTCTGTGTCTGTGTCTGTGTCTGTGTCTGTGTGTGTGTCTGTGTCTGTGTCTGTGTGTGTGTGTTTGTAGGGATGATCTTCAATGAGGCTGATCAGGAGATCAGAGACACCGGCTACCATCGACATGCCTTCAACGTCCTCATCTCAACCAGACTGGGATACCACCGAGACCTGCAGGACACCAGAGACCCCAAGTAACAACAAACAGCTGGTTATTGATAGTAAACAGCTGGTTGGTGATAGTTAACGGCTGGTTATTGATAGTAAACAGCTGGTTGGTGATAGTTAACGGCTGGTTATTGCTGGTTATTGATAGTTAACATCTGGTTAGTGATAGTTAACAGCTGGTTAGTGATAGTTAACAGCTGGTTAGTGATATTAAACAGCTGGTTAGTGATAGTTAACAGCTGGTTAGTGGTATTAAACAGCTGGTTAGTGATAGTTAACAGCTGGTTGGTGATAGTTAACAGCTGGTTATTGATAGTAATCAGCTGGTTATTGATAGTAAACAGCTGGTTAGTGATAGTTAACAGCTGGTTAGTGGTATTAAACAGCTGGTTAGTGATAGTTAACAGCTGGTTGGTGATAGTTAACAGCTGGTTATTGATAGTAATCAGCTGGTTAGTGATAGTTAACAGCTGGTTATTGATAGTAAACAGCTGGTTAGTGATAGTTAACAGCTGGTTATTGATAGTTAACATGTGGTTAGTGATAGTTAACAGGTGGTTATTGATAGTAATCAGCTGGTTATTGATAGTAATCATCTGGTTATTGATAGTTAACAGCTGGTTATTGATAGTAATCAGCTGGTTAGTGATAGTTAACAGCTGGTTAGTGATAGTTAACATCTGGTTAGTGATAGTAAACATCTGGTTAGTGATAGTTAACATCTGGTTAGTGATAGTAAACAGCTGGTTATTGATAGTAATCAGCTGGTTAGTGATAGTTAACAGCAGGTTAGTGATAGTTAACAGCTGGTTATTGATAGTAATCAGCTGGTTAGTGATAGTTAACATCTGGTTAGTGATAGTAAACAGCTGGTTAGTGATAGTTAACATCTGGTTAGTGATAGTTAACAGCTGGTTAGTGATAGTTAACAGCTGGTTATTGATAGTAAACAGCTGGTTATTGATAGTAAACAGCTGGTTAGTGATGGTTGTCACTCTCTCTCCAGGTGTAGAGATAAGGTGTACCCCCTGGCTCTACCTTCTGCCAGCGTAGTGATCTGTTTCTTTAATGAGGCGTTCTCTGCCCTGTTGAGGACGGTCCACAGTGTGCTGGACAGAACACCTGCGTACCTGCTGCACGAGATCATCCTGGTGGATGACCACAGCGAGCTCGGTAACACACTTAGATCACTTCATGTTATCCACAGTGAACGTGTTCTGTTTCACATGATTCTGATTGGTTCTGATCGGTCCAGAGGAGCTGAAGGAGGACCTGGATCGGTACGTCAGTCAGGAGCTGCTATCCAAAGTCAAACTGGTTAGGAACC
>NW_026870173.1:145000-155000 GCF_963584025.1 Labrus mixtus
CTGTTTACCTGCAGACGTTACAGTCTGTTTACCTGCAGACGTTACAGTCTGTTTACCTGCTGCAGACGTTACAGTCTGTTTACCTGCTGCAGACGTTACAGTCTGTTTACCTGCTGCAGACTTACAGTCTGTTTACCTGCAGACGTTACAGTCTGTTTACCTGCAGACGTTACAGTCTGTTTACCTGCAGACGTTACAGTCTGTTTACCTGCTGCAGACGTTACAGTCTGTTTACCCGCTGCAGACGTTACAGTCTGTTTACCTGCAGACGTTACAGTCTGTTTACACCCTGCAGACGTTACAGTCTGTTTACCTGCAGACGTTACAGTCTGTTTACCTGCAGACTTACAGTCTGTTTACCTGCAGACGTTACAGTCTGTTTACCTGCAGACGTTACAGTCTGTTTACCTGCTGCAGACGTTACAGTCTGTTTACCTGCAGACGTTACAGTCTGTTTACCTGCTGCAGACGTTACAGTCTGTTTACCTGCAGACGTTACAGTCTGTTTACCTGCTGCAGACGTTACAGTCTGTTTACCCGCTGCAGACGTTACAGTCTGTTTACCCGCTGCAGACGTTACAGTCTGTTTACCCGCTGCAGACGTTACAGTCTGTTTACCCGCTGCAGACGTTACAGTCTGTTTACCCGCTGCAGACGTTACAGTCTGTTTACCTGCAGATGTTACAGTCTGTTTACCCGCTGCAGACGTTACAGTCTGTTTACCTGCAGATGTTACAGTCTGTTTACCCGCTGCAGACGTTACAGTCTGTTTACCTGCAGACGTTACAGTCTGTTTACCTGCAGATGTTACAGTCTGTTTACCCGCTGCAGACGTTACAGTCTGTTTACCTGCAGACGTTACAGTCTGTTTACCTGCAGACTTACAGTCTGTTTACCTGCAGACGTTACAGTCTGTTTACCTGCAGACGTTACAGTCTGTTTACCTGCTGCAGACGTTACAGTCTGTTTACCTGCTGCAGACGTTACAGTCTGTTTACCTGCTGCAGACTTACAGTCTGTTTACCTGCAGACGTTACAGTCTGTTTACCTGCAGACGTTACAGTCTGTTTACCTGCAGACGTTACAGTCTGTTTACCTGCAGACGTTACAGTCTGTTTACCCGCTGCAGACGTTACAGTCTGTTTACCCGCTGCAGACGTTACAGTCTGTTTACCTGCAGACTTACAGTCTGTTTACCTGCAGACGTTACAGTCTGTTTACCTGCAGACGTTACAGTCTGTTTACCTGCAGACGTTACAGTCTGTTTACCTGCTGCAGACGTTACAGTCTGTTTACCTGCTGCAGACGTTACAGTCTGTTTACCTGCAGACGTTACAGTCTGTTTACCTGCTGCAGACGTTACAGTCTGTTTACCTGCAGACGTTACAGTCTGTTTACCTGCAGACGTTACAGCCTGTTTACCTGCTGCAGACGTTACAGTCTGTTTACCTGCTGCAGACGTTACAGTCTGTTTACCTGCTGCAGACGTTACAGTCTGTTTACCTGCAGACGTTACAGTCTGTTTACACCCTGCAGACGTTACAGTCTGTTTACCTGCAGACGTTACAGTCTGTTTACCTGCAGACTTACAGTCTGTTTACCTGCAGACGTTACAGTCTGTTTACCTGCAGACGTTACAGTCTGTTTACCTGCTGCAGACGTTACAGTCTGTTTACCTGCAGACGTTACAGTCTGTTTACCTGCTGCAGACGTTACAGTCTGTTTACCTGCAGACGTTACAGTCTGTTTACCTGCTGCAGACGTTACAGTCTGTTTACCTGCTGCAGACGTTACAGTCTGTTTACCTGCTGCAGACGTTACAGTCTGTTTACCTGCAGACGTTACAGTCTGTTTACCCGCTGCAGACGTTACAGTCTGTTTACCTGCAGACGTTACAGTCTGTTTACCTGCAGACGTTACAGTCTGTTTACCCGCAGACGTTACAGTCTGTTTACCTGCTGCAGACGTTACAGCCTGTTTACCTGCAGACGTTACAGTCTGTTTACCTGCTGCAGACGTTACAGTCTGTTTACCTGCAGACGTTACAGTCTGTTTACCTGCTGCAGACGTTACAGTCTGTTTACCCGCAGACGTTACAGTCTGTTTACCTGCAGACGTTACAGTCTGTTTACCTGCAGACGTTACAGTCTGTTTACCTGCTGCAGACGTTACAGTCTGTTTACCTGCTGCAGACGTTACAGTCTGTTTACCCGCAGATGTTACAGTCTGTTTACCTGCTGCAGACGTTACAGTCTGTTTACCCGCAGACGTTACAGTCTGTTTACCTGCAGACGTTACAGTCTGTTTACCTGCTGCAGACGTTACAGTCTATGTACCTGCTGCAGACGTTACAGTCTGTTTACCCGCAGATGTTACAGTCTGTTTACCTGCTGCAGACGTTACAGTCTGTTTACCCGCAGACGTTACAGTCTGTTTACCTGCAGACGTTACAGTCTGTTTACCCGCTGCAGACGTTACAGTCTGTTTACCTGCTGCAGAAGTTACAGTCTGTTTACTTGCAGACGTTACAGTCTGTTTACCCGCTGCAGACGTTACAGTCTGTTTACCTGCTGCAGAAGTTACAGTCTGTTTACCTGCAGACGTTACAGTCTGTTTACCTGCTGCAGACGTTACAGTCTGTTTACCCGCTGCAGACGTTACAGTCTGTTTACCCGCTGCAGACGTTACAGTCTGTTTACCTGCAGACGTTACAGTCTGTTTACCCGCTGCAGACGTTACAGTCTGTTTACCTGCTGCAGACGTTACAGTCTGTTTACCTGCTGCAGACGTTACAGTCTGTTTACCCGCAGACGTTACAGTCTGTTTACCTGCAGACGTTGCAGTCTGTTTACCCGCTGCAGACGTTACAGTCTGTTTACCTGCTGCAGAAGTTACAGTCTGTTTACTTGCAGACGTTACAGTCTGTTTACCCGCTGCAGACGTTACAGTCTGTTTACCTGCTGCAGAAGTTACAGTCTGTTTACCTGCAGACGTTACAGTCTGTTTACCTGCTGCAGACGTTACAGTCTGTTTACCCGCTGCAGACGTTACAGTCTGTTTACCTGCTGCAGACGTTACAGTCTGTTTACCCGCTGCAGACGTTACAGTCTGTTTACCCGCTGCAGACGTTACAGTCTGTTTACCTGCAGACGTTACAGTCTGTTTACCCGCTGCAGACGTTACAGTCTGTTTACCTGCTGCAGACGTTACAGTCTGTTTACCTGCTGCAGACGTTACAGTCTGTTTACCCGCTGCAGACGTTACAGTCTGTTTACCCGCTGCAGACGTTACAGTCTGTTTACCTGCTGCAGAAGTTACAGTCTGTTTACCTGCAGACGTTACAGTCTGTTTACCTGCTGCAGACGTTACAGTCTGTTTACCCGCTGCAGACGTTACAGTCTGTTTACCTGCTGCAGACGTTACAGTCTGTTTACCCGCTGCAGACGTTACAGTCTGTTTACCCGCTGCAGACGTTACAGTCTGTTTACCTGCAGACGTTACAGTCTGTTTACCCGCTGCAGACGTTACAGTCTGTTTACCTGCTGCAGACGTTACAGTCTGTTTACCTGCTGCAGACGTTACAGTCTGTTTACCCGCTGCAGACGTTACAGTCTGTTTACCCGCTGCAGACGTTACAGTCTGTTTACCTGCTGCAGACGTTACAGTCTGTTTACCCGCTGCAGACGTCACAGTCTGTTTACCCGCTGCAGACGTTACAGTCTGTTTACCTGCAGACTTACAGTCTGTTTACCTGCAGACGTTACAGTCTGTTTACCTGCAGACGTTACAGTCTGTTTACCTGCTGCAGACGTTACAGTCTGTTTACCTGCTGCAGACGTTACAGTCTGTTTACCTGCAGACGTTACAGTCTGTTTACCTGCTGCAGACTTGCAGTCTGTTTACCTGCAGACGTTACAGTCTGTTTACCTGCAGACGTTACAGTCTGTTTACCTGCAGACGTTACAGTCTGTTTACCTGCTGCAGACGTTACAGTCTGTTTACCTGCAGACGTTACAGTCTGTTTACCCGCTGCAGACGTTACAGTCTGTTTACCTGCTGCAGACGTTACAGTCTGTTTACCTGCTGCAGACGTTACAGTCTGTTTACCCGCAGACGTTACAGTCTGTTTACCTGCAGACGTTACAGTCTGTTTACCCGCTGCAGACGTTACAGTCTGTTTACCTGCTGCAGAAGTTACAGTCTGTTTACTTGCAGACGTTACAGTCTGTTTACCCGCTGCAGACGTTACAGTCTGTTTACCTGCTGCAGAAGTTACAGTCTGTTTACCTGCAGACGTTACAGTCTGTTTACCTGCTGCAGACGTTACAGTCTGTTTACCCGCTGCAGACGTTACAGTCTGTTTACCTGCTGCAGACGTTACAGTCTGTTTACCCGCTGCAGACGTTACAGTCTGTTTACCCGCTGCAGACGTTACAGTCTGTTTACCTGCAGACGTTACAGTCTGTTTACCCGCTGCAGACGTTACAGTCTGTTTACCTGCTGCAGACGTTACAGTCTGTTTACCTGCTGCAGACGTTACAGTCTGTTTACCCGCTGCAGACGTTACAGTCTGTTTACCTGCTGCAGAAGTTACAGTCTGTTTACCTGCAGACGTTACAGTCTGTTTACCTGCTGCAGACGTTACAGTCTGTTTACCCGCTGCAGACGTTACAGTCTGTTTACCTGCTGCAGACGTTACAGTCTGTTTACCCGCTGCAGACGTTACAGTCTGTTTACCCGCTGCAGACGTTACAGTCTGTTTACCTGCAGACGTTACAGTCTGTTTACCCGCTGCAGACGTTACAGTCTGTTTACCTGCTGCAGACGTTACAGTCTGTTTACCTGCTGCAGACGTTACAGTCTGTTTACCCGCTGCAGACGTTACAGTCTGTTTACCCGCTGCAGACGTTACAGTCTGTTTACCTGCTGCAGACGTTACAGTCTGTTTACCCGCTGCAGACGTCACAGTCTGTTTACCCGCTGCAGACGTTACAGTCTGTTTACCTGCAGACTTACAGTCTGTTTACCTGCAGACGTTACAGTCTGTTTACCTGCAGACGTTACAGTCTGTTTACCTGCAGACGTTACAGTCTGTTTACCTGCTGCAGACGTTACAGTCTGTTTACCTGCTGCAGACGTTACAGTCTGTTTACCTGCAGACGTTACAGTCTGTTTACCTGCTGCAGACTTGCAGTCTGTTTACCTGCAGACGTTACAGTCTGTTTACCTGCAGACGTTACAGTCTGTTTACCTGCAGACGTTACAGTCTGTTTACCTGCTGCAGACGTTACAGTCTGTTTACCTGCTGCAGACGTTACAGTCTGTTTACCTGCAGACGTTACAGTCTGTTTACACCCTGCAGACGTTACAGTCTGTTTACCTGCAGACGTTACAGTCTGTTTACCTGCAGACTTACAGTCTGTTTACCTGCAGACGTTACAGTCTGTTTACCTGCAGACGTTACAGTCTGTTTACCTGCTGCAGACGTTACAGTCTGTTTACCTGCAGACGTTACAGTCTGTTTACCTGCTGCAGACGTTACAGTCTGTTTACCTGCAGACGTTACAGTCTGTTTACCTGCTGCAGACGTTACAGTCTGTTTACCCGCTGCAGACGTTACAGTCTGTTTACCCGCTGCAGACGTTACAGTCTGTTTACCCGCTGCAGACGTTACAGTCTGTTTACCCGCTGCAGACGTTACAGTCTGTTTACCCGCTGCAGACGTTACAGTCTGTTTACCTGCAGACTTACAGTCTGTTTACCTGCAGACGTTACAGTCTGTTTACCTGCAGACGTCACAGTCTGTTTACCTGCTGCAGACGTTACAGTCTGTTTACCTGCTGCAGACGTTACAGTCTGTTTACCTGCAGACGTTACAGTCTGTTTACCTGCTGCAGACTTACAGTCTGTTTACCTGCAGACGTTACAGTCTGTTTACCTGCAGACGTTACAGTCTGTTTAGCTGCAGACGTTACAGTCTGTTTACCCGCTGCAGACGTTACAGTCTGTTTACCCGCTGCAGACGTTACAGTCTGTTTACCTGCAGACTTACAGTCTGTTTACCTGCAGACGTTACAGTCTGTTTACCTGCAGACGTTACAGTCTGTTTACCTGCAGACGTTACAGTCTGTTTACCTGCTGCAGACGTTACAGTCTGTTTACCTGCTGCAGACGTTACAGTCTGTTTACCTGCAGACGTTACAGTCTGTTTACCTGCTGCAGACGTTACAGTCTGTTTACCTGCAGACGTTACAGTCTGTTTACCTGCAGACGTTACAGTCTGTTTACCTGCAGACGTTACAGTCTGTTTACCTGCTGCAGACGTTACAGTCTGTTTACCTGCTGCAGACGTTACAGTCTGTTTACCTGCAGACGTTACAGTCTGTTTACACCCTGCAGACGTTACAGTCTGTTTACCTGCAGACGTTACAGTCTGTTTACCTGCAGACTTACAGTCTGTTTACCTGCAGACGTTACAGTCTGTTTACCTGCAGACGTTACAGTCTGTTTACCTGCTGCAGACGTTACAGTCTGTTTACCTGCAGACGTTACAGTCTGTTTACCTGCTGCAGACGTTACAGTCTGTTTACCTGCAGACGTTACAGTCTGTTTACCTGCTGCAGACGTTACAGTCTGTTTACCCGCTGCAGACGTTACAGTCTGTTTACCTGCTGCAGAAGTTACAGTCTGTTTACCTGCAGACGTTACAGTCTGTTTACCTGCTGCAGACGTTACAGTCTGTTTACCCGCTGCAGACGTTACAGTCTGTTTACCTGCTGCAGACGTTACAGTCTGTTTACCCGCTGCAGACGTTACAGTCTGTTTACCCGCTGCAGACGTTACAGTCTGTTTACCTGCAGACGTTACAGTCTGTTTACCCGCTGCAGACGTTACAGTCTGTTTACCTGCTGCAGACGTTACAGTCTGTTTACCTGCTGCAGACGTTACAGTCTGTTTACCCGCTGCAGACGTTACAGTCTGTTTACCCGCTGCAGACGTTACAGTCTGTTTACCTGCTGCAGACGTTACAGTCTGTTTACCCGCTGCAGACGTCACAGTCTGTTTACCCGCTGCAGACGTTACAGTCTGTTTACCTGCAGACTTACAGTCTGTTTACCTGCAGACGTTACAGTCTGTTTACCTGCAGACGTTACAGTCTGTTTACCTGCAGACGTTACAGTCTGTTTACCTGCTGCAGACGTTACAGTCTGTTTACCTGCTGCAGACGTTACAGTCTGTTTACCTGCAGACGTTACAGTCTGTTTACCTGCTGCAGACGTTACAGTCTGTTTACCTGCAGACGTTACAGTCTGTTTACACCCTGCAGACGTTACAGTCTGTTTACCTGCAGACGTTACAGTCTGTTTACCTGCAGACTTACAGTCTGTTTACCTGCAGACGTTACAGTCTGTTTACCTGCAGACGTTACAGTCTGTTTACCTGCTGCAGACGTTACAGTCTGTTTACCTGCAGACGTTACAGTCTGTTTACCTGCTGCAGACGTTACAGTCTGTTTACCTGCTGCAGACGTTACAGTCTGTTTACCTGCTGCAGACGTTACAGTCTGTTTACCCGCTGCAGACGTTACAGTCTGTTTACCTGCAGACTTACAGTCTGTTTACCTGCAGACGTTACAGTCTGTTTACCTGCAGACGTCACAGTCTGTTTACCTGCTGCAGACGTTACAGTCTGTTTACCTGCTGCAGACGTTACAGTCTTTTTACCTGCAGACGTTACAGTCTGTTTACCTGCTGCAGACTTACAGTCTGTTTACCTGCAGACGTTACAGTCTGTTTACCTGCAGACGTTACAGTCTGTTTAGCTGCAGACGTTACAGTCTGTTTACCCGCTGCAGACGTTACAGTCTGTTTACCCGCTGCAGACGTTACAGTCTGTTTACCTGCAGACTTACAGTCTGTTTACCTGCAGACGTTACAGTCTGTTTACCTGCAGACGTTACAGTCTGTTTACCTGCAGACGTTACAGTCTGTTTACCTGCTGCAGACGTTACAGTCTGTTTACCTGCTGCAGACGTTACAGTCTGTTTACCTGCAGACGTTACAGTCTGTTTACCTGCTGCAGACGTTACAGTCTGTTTACCTGCAGACGTTACAGTCTGTTTACCTGCAGACGTTACAGTCTGTTTACCTGCAGACGTTACAGTCTGTTTACCTGCTGCAGACGTTACAGTCTGTTTACCTGCTGCAGACGTTACAGTCTGTTTACCTGCAGACGTTACAGTCTGTTTACACCCTGCAGACGTTACAGTCTGTTTACCTGCAGACGTTACAGTCTGTTTACCTGCAGACTTACAGTCTGTTTACCTGCAGACGTTACAGTCTGTTTACCTGCAGACGTTACAGTCTGTTTACCTGCTGCAGACGTTACAGTCTGTTTACCTGCAGACGTTACAGTCTGTTTACCTGCTGCAGACGTTACAGTCTGTTTACCTGCAGACGTTACAGTCTGTTTACCTGCTGCAGACGTTACAGTCTGTTTACCTGCTGCAGACGTTACAGTCTGTTTACCCGCTGCAGACGTTACAGTCTGTTTACCCGCTGCAGACGTTACAGTCTGTTTACCCGCTGCAGACGTTACAGTCTGTTTACCCGCTGCAGACGTTACAGTCTGTTTACCTGCTGCAGACGTTACAGTCTGTTTACCTGCAGACGTTACAGTCTGTTTACCCGCTGCAGACGTTACAGTCTGTTTACCCGCTGCAGAAGTTACAGTCTGTTTACCTGCTGCAGACGTTACAGTCTGTTTACCTGCTGCAGACGTTACAGTCTGTTTACCTGCAGACGTTACAGTCTGTTTACCTGCAGACGTTACAGTCTGTTTACCCGCTGCAGACGTTACAGTCTGTTTACCTGCAGACGTTACAGTCTGTTTACCTGCAGACGTTACAGTCTGTTTACCCGCAGACGTTACAGTCTGTTTACCTGCTGCAGACGTTACAGCCTGTTTACCTGCAGACGTTACAGTCTGTTTACCTGCTGCAGACGTTACAGTCTGTTTACCTGCAGACGTTACAGTCTGTTTACCTGCTGCAGACGTTACAGTCTGTTTACCCGCAGACGTTACAGTCTGTTTACCTGCAGACGTTACAGTCTGTTTACCTGCAGACGTTACAGTCTGTTTACCTGCTGCAGACGTTACAGTCTGTTTACCTGCTGCAGACGTTACAGTCTGTTTACCCGCAGATGTTACAGTCTGTTTACCTGCTGCAGACGTTACAGTCTGTTTACCCGCAGACGTTACAGTCTGTTTACCTGCAGACGTTACAGTCTGTTTACCTGCTGCAGACGTTACAGTCTATGTACCTGCTGCAGACGTTACAGTCTGTTTACCCGCAGATGTTACAGTCTGTTTACCTGCTGCAGACGTTACAGTCTGTTTACCCGCAGACGTTACAGTCTGTTTACCTGCAGACGTTACAGTCTGTTTACCCGCTGCAGACGTTACAGTCTGTTTACCTGCTGCAGAAGTTACAGTCTGTTTACCTGCAGACGTTACAGTCTGTTTACCCGCTGCAGACGTTACAGTCTGTTTACCTGCTGCAGAAGTTACAGTCTGTTTACCTGCAGACGTTACAGTCTGTTTACCTGCTGCAGACGTTACAGTCTGTTTACCCGCTGCAGACGTTACAGTCTGTTTACCTGCTGCAGACGTTACAGTCTGTTTACCCGCTGCAGACGTTACAGTCTGTTTACCCGCTGCAGACGTTACAGTCTGTTTACCTGCAGACGTTACAGTCTGTTTACCCGCTGCAGACGTTACAGTCTGTTTACCTGCAGACGTTACAGTCTGTTTACCTGCAGACGTTACAGTCTGTTTACCTGCTGCAGACGTTACAGTCTGTTTACCCGCAGACGTTACAGTCTGTTTACCTGCTGCAGATGTTACAGTCTGTTTACCCGCTGCAGACGTTACAGTCTGTTTACCTGCAGACGTTACAGTCTGTTTACCTGCAGACGTTACAGTCTGTTTACCCGCAGAC
>NW_026870173.1:160000-187500 GCF_963584025.1 Labrus mixtus
TGTTGCCATGGTGACCTTATATTTAAAGTTCATGGATGCTGATAAATGTCTTTACATGTCAGGTGGTTAAACAGGCTGTGATTGGTTGACAGTGCTCCAAACTAAACACAGTAATGTCCTCAGTTATTCACGTAGAATCAGAAAATGTTTTTAAATCTGTTTGTTTTAAAGAAATAATTTAGAGTTCTCACTTTAAGAGTCTGACGCTCGAGTCACATCAAAGGTGTGTTTACCTGTCAATAAGAACAACAGCAACCTCCTGCAGTTCCTGGAGTGTCCACTAGAGGCTGGCTGCAGAAGCACAGGAAGTCACATACACACCCATTCTAAAAAGTCTGTTTTTACAGATTAACATGTTTACAGCCTGGTTCAAAAAACCAAATAGGTGTGTGTGTGTGTGTGTGTGTGTGTGTGTGTGTGTGTGTGTGTGTGTGTGTGTCTGTGTGTGTGTGTGTGTGTGTGTGTCTGTGTGTGTGTGTGTGTGTGTGTGTGTGTGTCTGTGTGTGTGTGTGTGTGTGTGTGTGTGTCTGTGTGTGTGTGTGTGTGTGTGTGTCTGTGTGTGTCTGTGTCTGTGTGTGTGTGTGTGTGTGTCTGTGTGTGTGTGTGTGTCTGTGTGTGTGTGTGTGTGTGTGTGTGTGTGTGTGTGTGTGTGTGTGTCTGTGTGTGTGTGTGTGTGTGTCTGTGTGTGTGTGTGTGTGTGTCTGTGTGTGTCTGTGTCTGTGTGTGTGTGTGTGTGTGTGTGTGTGTGTCTGTGTGTGTGTGTGTGTCTGTGTCTGTGTGTGTGTGTGTGTGTGTGTGTGTGTGTGTCTGTGTGTGTGTGTGTGTGTGTGTGTGTGTGTGTGTGTGTGTGTGTGTGTGTGTGTGTGTGTGTGTCTGTGTGTGTGTGTGTGTGTGTCTGTGTGTGTGTCTGTGTCTGTGTGTGTGTGTGTGTGTGTGTGTGTCTGTGTGTGTGTGTGTGTGTGTGTCTGTGTGTGTGTCTGTGTCTGTGTGTGTGTGTGTGTCTGTGTGTGTGTGTGTGTGTGTGTGTGTGTGTGTGTCTGTGTGTGTGTCTGTGTGTGTGTGTGTGTGTGTGTGTGTGTGTGTGTCTGTGTGTCTGTGTGTGTGTGTGTGGAAAGTGATGATGCTGCAGCTTCAGTTAATCAGTGGAGTATCCTCTAAGTGGACGTTTCAAACAGACTCTGAATGAATCACTGCAGCTCGTCTCTGCTGCTTCAGCGTGTGTGTGTGTGTGTGTGTGTGTGTGTGTGTGTGTTCTTCTTTAAACATCGTGCCGGCCCCCTTGCTGTTGCCTGATTGGTTCAGACCTGATAAATAATAAACAAAGGATCAGACATTCAGTTATTTTAATGAAGTCGCCTGTAGCTTTAAATGAGAGGGAGGTGTCAATCATTCCTCTGTGGGCGGGGCTATGACAGCCTTCTTCCTGTCTCAGGTCAGACGGTGTGTTTGGGAGGTCCGGAGCGCCCCTGTTATAAGATCGCATATTTCCACGACGTGTCCAGTCGTGTGGCGTTCAGGGAGGCGGGTCAGGCCTGCGAGATGGACGGGGGGACGCTGCTGAGCATCGAGAGTCCGGCCGAGCAGAGAGACATCGAACACCTGCTGCAGGTAACTCACCTGCTCCTCCTCTTCTCCTCGTCCTCCTCCTCCCTTTCTTAACCATCTCGTCTTCCTCTGAAGGAGCTGCGTTCAGGAGCAGTGGGCGGAGCTGGAGATGTAGTGGGTGGTGTTAGAGGTGAAGTGGGCGGAGCTGCAGGAACAGTGGGCGGAGCCAGAGGTGCAGGAGGAGGGATAGCTGACGGTGATTTCTGGATTGGTTTGACTCGAGTGGACGGAGACGATCAGATTCATCCTGAACTCAGCAACACCTTCACTTCCTGTCCAGAGCTCTACTACTGGACAGACGGAAGCCCCGCCTCCTTCAGGTGAGTGTGAGGTGATTCACTTTAAACCAATCAAACAAACACAAGCTGATCATGATGATGATGATGTAGGAACTGGTACTTTGACGAGCCGTCCTGTGGAGGAGAGGCCTGCGTCGTGATGTATCATCAGCCAACTGCACTTCCTGGTCTGGGCGGGGCTTATCTCCACCAATGGAACGACGACCGCTGCAACATGAAACACAACTTCATCTGCAAATACCAACCAGGTATCATCGGCCAATCAGCTTCATTCTGTTAAACAAACCAGGAACCTTCATCCAATCAGCTTCATTCTGTTAAACAAACCAGGTACCATCGGCCAATCAGCTTCATTCTGTTAAACAAACCAGGTACCATCGGCCAATCAGCTTCATTCTGTTAAACAAACCAGGAACATTCATCCAATCAGCTTCATTCTGTTAAACAAACCAGGTACCATCGGCCAATCAGCTTCATTCTGTTAAACAAACCAGGTACCATCGGCCAATCAGCTTCATTCTGTTAAACAAACCAGGTACCATCGGCCAATCAGCTTCATTCTGTTAAACAAACCAGGTACCATCGGCCAATCAGCTTCATTCCGTTAAACAAACCAGGAACCTTCATCCAATCAGCTTCATTCTGTTAAACAAACCAGGAACATTCATCCAATCAGCTTCATTCTGTTAAACAAACCAGGTACCATCGGCCAATCAGCTTCATTCTGTTAAACAAACCAGGAACCTTCATCCAATCAGCTTCATTCTGTTAAACAAACCAGGTACCATCGGCCAATCAGCTTCATTCTGTTAAACAAACCAGGTACCATCGGCCAATCAGCTTCATTCTGTTAAACAAACCAGGAACATTCATCCAATCAGCTTCATTCTGTTAAACAAACCAGGTACCATCGGCCAATCAGCTTCATTCTGTTAAACAAACCAGGAACATTCATCCAATCAGCTTCATTCTGCTAAACAAATAAGGAACATTCATCCAATCACCTTCATTCTGTTAAACAAACCAGGTGCCATCGGCCAATCAGCTTCATTCTGTTAAACAAACCAGGTACCATCGGCCAATCAGCTTCATTCCGTTAAACAAACCAGGAACCTTCATCCAATCAGCTTCATTCTGTTAAACAAACCAGGAACCTTCATCCAATCAGCTTCATTCTGTTAAACAAACCAGGTACCATCGGCCAATCAGCTTCATTCTGTTAAACAAACCAGGAACCTTCATCCAATCAGCTTCATTCTGTTAAACAAACCAGGTACCACCGGCCAATCAGCTTCATTCTGTTAAACAAACCAGGAACATTCATCCAATCAGCTTCATGCTCTGCTAGTTTAGTGAGTTGCTAACGACATGTTTTTGGTTTTGGACAGACTTTGTTTCTTTGTTTTTTCTTCAGATAGCCAACTTGGCAAGACTCAGATTGACACACCAGTTGGGCGGGGCACAGGTGAGCAGGAAACTCCTTATAAGGTTACAACCTCTTGTGTTGTTGTTCCTCCTTAAAATAAAAATCCATCACCTGAAAAAACTGTTTTTTGAAAGAAATTAATGTGTGTGTGTGTGTGTGTGTGTGTGTGTGTGTGTGTGTGTGTGTGTGTGTGTGTGTGTTCAGAGGCCACAGGTGGAGGTGTGGTCACACCGTCAGCAGGTGAGAAGGTTCCCCCTCAGGTGACCGTAGCTGGAGCTTCAGGTACACATGGCTGTGATCTCTGAGACGTGTGGTTGAGTATGCTCAGCTCTCATGTTGTTGTGTTGTTGTGTGTACCTGTTCAGGTGTGCTGCTCGTCTACATCATCATTCCCACAATCCCCCTGCTGCTGCTCATCCTGGTGGCTTCTGGGACATGTTGTTTTCAGATGCTCAGCAGGAGGTGAGACTACAACTCCCAGCAGCCCCTGCTGCTCCATCTGCCTACACTGTAACTACTGTTAATGCTGAGGATGCAGGCTGTGTGTGTGTGTGTGTGTGTGTGTGTGTGTGTGTAGTGCTTACTCAGTGATTATGACAGGTCAAACACTCACATGTCGAGTTAACAAGAGCTAATTTACAGCCTCACTGGCTCAACGCCCTGCTGCACACTGTGTGTGTGTGTGTGTGTGTGTGTGTGTGTGTGTGTGTGTGTGTGTGTGTGTGTGTGTGTACCTGGCATCAGTTCAGGTGTTTCTTGCTGAATCGGGATCTTTTTCCTGAACTCTCAGACAGTCTCTGTTCAGTCTGCAGAGTCAGAGTGATGATGATGAAGATCCTGCTTCTGGTTTGGACCAATCACAGGGCTCGATGGTGGTTAAACATAATTATCAATCAGTTAAAACTTCAAATTATAGATCTGCACAAATGATGCATGTCACTCTGTAACTATCACTGATGCTGGTCTTTGTAACCATGGTTACACTGATGCTGGTCTTTAAAACCATGGTTACACTGATGCTGGTCTTTGTAACCATGGAAACAGTAATGCTGGTCTTTGTAACCATGGAAACACTGATGCTGGTCTTTGTAACCATGGTTAGACTAATGCTGGTCTTTAAAACCATGGAAACACTGATGCTGGTCTTTAAAACCATAGAAACATTGATGCTGGTCTTTGTAACCATGGAAACACTGATGCTGGTCTTTGTAACCATGGTTAGACTAATGCTGGTCTTTAAAACCATGGAAACACTGATGCTGGTCTTTAAAACCATAGAAACATTGATGCTGGTCTTTGTAACCATGGTTACACTGATGCTGGTCTTTGTAACCATGGAAACACTGATGCTGGTCTTTGTAACCATGGAAAAACTAATGCTGGTCTTTAAAACCATGGTTACACTGATGCTGGTCTTTGTAACCATGGAAACACTGATGCTGGTCTTTGTAACCATGGTTACACTGTTGCTTGTCTTTGTAACCATGGTTACACTGATGCTGGTCTTTGTAACCATGGAAACAGTAATGCTGGTCTTTGTAACCATGGTTACACTGATGCTGGTCTTTGTAACCATGGTTACACTGATGCTGGTCTTTAAAACCATGGAAACACTGATGCTGGTCTTTGTAACCATGGTTACACTGATGCTGGTCTTTGTAACCATGGTTACACTAATGCTGGTCTTTGTAACCATGGTTACACTGATGCTTGTCTTTGTAACCATGGTTACACTGATGCTGGTCTTTGTAACCATGGTTACACTGATGCTGGTCTTTAAAACCATGGTTACACTGATGCTGGTCTTTGTAACCATGGAAACACTGATGCTGGTCTTTGTAACCATGGAAACACTGATGCTGGTCATTGTAACCATGGAAACACTGATGCTGGTCTTTGGAACCATGGAAACACTGATGCTGGTCTTTGTAACCATGGTTACACTGATACTGGTCTTTAAAACCATGGAAACACTGATGCTGGTCTTTAAAACCATGGAAACACTGATGCTGGTCTTTGTAACCATGGTTACACTGATGCTGGTCTTTAAAACCATGGTTACAGTAATGCTGGTCTTTAAAACCATGGTTACACTAATGCTGGTCTTTGTAACCATGGAAACACTGATGCTGGTCTTTGTAACCATGGTTACACTGATGCTGGTCTTTAAAACCATGGAAACACTGATGCTGGTCTTTAAAACCATGGAAACACTGATGCTGGTCTTTGTAACCATGGTTACACTGATGCTGGTCTTTAAAACCATGGTTACAGTAATGCTGGTCTTTAAAACCATGGTTACACTAATGCTGGTCTTTGTAACCATGGAAACACTGATGCTGGTCTTTGTAACCATGGTTACACTGATGCTGGTCTTTGTAACCATGGAAACACGGATGCTGGTCTTTGTAACCATGGAAACACTAATGCTGGTCTTTGTAACCATGGAAACACTGATGCTGGTCTTTGTAACCATGGTTACACTGATGCTGGTCTTTAAAACCATGGAAACACTGATGCTGGTCTTTAAAACCATGGAAACACTGATGCTGGTCTTTGTAACCATGGAAACACTGATGCTGGTCTTTAAAACCATGGTTACACTAATGCTGGTCTTTGTAACCATGGAAACACTGATGCTGGTCTTTGTAACCATGGTTACACTGATGCTGGTCTTTGTAACCATGGAAACACGGATGCTGGTCTTTGTAACCATGGAAACACTGATGCTGGTCTGTCCCCTCAGCTCTCCTCAAACAAAGACTGCTGTCGACCAATCAAACCTGTGGATCTCTACAAACCCCAAACCAGATGGCATGGAGGTCTGACATCACAGTGACATCACAGCTCAGCCAATCAGCTTCACAGCAGGGAAATGTTGACATATGGAAGTTGGCATGGATTGGACAGGACATTGATGTCATCACAGCCTCGCAAACACACAAAAACCTGCTTCAGTTACACAACACATGAAATACACAAAACAACACAACACTTCAGTCCCCTCCTACATCCTTCACTTCCTTTCCTCGTCCTACATCCTTCACTTCCTTTCCTTGTCCTACATCCTTCCTGCCTCCTCATGATGTTCAAACATTCTTAGCGTTTCTCTGATGTGTAGGAAGATGTAATGAGAGGTTCATGAGAGCGTGGTGCGTTCAAAGACACATGGTCAGTGTTGGTTAATCAGCTGTTACACGTGTTGTTTATGTGCTTTGTGTGTTATTATAAAATCAAAAAGGATGATGGGTAATTAAAGGTTACCTGTGGTGATGTCATCGTGTTCTCCATCAGTTGTGCATAAAGCTGCCTGTTCCCAGGGGACTTGAACACACCATCGACAAGACGGGAGGATTTTATTTACAAACAAATGAAACAGGTTGTTTACAAAATGAAGTTTAATCTTTATTTGAATCTCTGTTCATGTGACATCCAAGAATACACAGATTGACACGTTAGCAACAGTAACTAAGGGGCGGGGCATGATTTCTCTCTCACTTGCAGACTTTCTGACCAAACATCATTAAATTTACTTTCTTCTCATCCGTCATCGACTGGCCTGCTGTCATGTGTTTGTGTGTTCATGTTTGTGAATAATAAAACACTTCCTGTCACCCGCCTCTCTCATTGGTCCAACAGACACAGCGATCAGCTGCCTCGATTTAATCACAAATAACAACTGCTGGAGGAACAGGTGAGGAAGGAGGAGGGGGAGAAGGAGATAAGGAGGCAGAGGAGGAGACAAGGAGGCAGAGAAGGACATGAGTAGGAAGAGAAGGAGATAAGGAGGAAGAGGACATGAAGAGGCAGAGAAGGAGATAAGGAGGAAGGGGACATGAAGAGGCAGAGAAGGAGATAAGGAGGCAGAGAAGGAGACAAGGAGGCAGAGAAGGAGACAAGGAGGCAGAGAAGGACATGAGTAGGAAGAGAAGGAGACAAGGAGGCAGAGAGGGAGACAAGGAGGCAGAGAAGGACATGAAGAGGCAGAGAAGGAGATAAAGAGGCAGAGAAGGAGACAAGGAGGCAGAGAAGGACATGAAGAGCCAGAGAAGGAGATAAAGAGACAGAGAAGGAGACAAGGAGGCAGAGAAGGACATGAGTAGGAAGAGAAGGAGATAATGAGGCAGAGGAGATAAGGAGGCAGAGAAGATGGGAAGGAGAGGAGGAGATAAAGAAGGAGGGAAGGAGGTGAAACTTTAAAGGATAACAAATGAAGGAGGGAGGTAGGAAGAGGAAGCAAGAAGGTAAGGAAGTAAGGAGGTAAGGAAAGGAAGAATGTGTAATTCCATGGCATCCATAAGAAAGCTTCAGAGACTGAAGTGACCTGAAGTGTTCAGTATGTTCGACCTTCTGTTTGCTGCTCTGTTATTTAAATGAGATATAACTGCTCTCCAGTAGTTCTGCTCTGGTTTATGATCAACTGTATCTGTGAAGAGACACTTTGGGAGAACACAGGAGGAGCCTTCAACCTCTTTCAAACATCCCGCCTTACCTGCGTCGTCTACCGTGCGGACTTCCTCGTAGAAAGCTTGCAGGAGTGCTGGTTCGACACAAGGCTCACCTGAAATCCTCAGATGTCGATTCTCTTCGCTTCCATGATGATGATGGCTCCCGTGGCTTCCGCCGCCGCTTTCCTGTTGTCCCGCGTCCGCGATGGATCCAGCCTGTCTATCCCGGCCCGAAGGCCGCTGTGCATGGCCCGATAGTTGCGAGCCTCGACCCTGCCAGCCTGACTTCACCGCCTGATCCACTAACTACAGCGCGGCGTCCTCCTCACAGCCTCACTGCTGGGGCCTGCCACCATACGAAGGAGTCTCAACCGATCCATCGGCGGTGCGTAAACCTCGCCAATCTTCGCCCATTGTGCCGTGCTCCTAACCGGGGCTGTGTGGATTTAAATCTTCAGATGGCTCTTATTCATCCTAGATCTATGGCCAACAAAACGTTTGTGCTGAATGATTTCTTCACATCCCGTGAGCTGGATTTTATGTTCCTGACGGAGACCAAGTTGGTGAGTCCACATCCTTCTCAGAGCTTCTCCCTCCTGATTGTACATTTTTCAGCTCTCCTCGTAGTTCTGGCCGAGGTGGAGGGCTAACTACTGTAATGAAATCCGCTTTTCA
Organism: Labrus mixtus; assembly: GCF_963584025.1. Taxonomy (NCBI): domain Eukaryota; kingdom Metazoa; phylum Chordata; class Actinopteri; order Labriformes; family Labridae; genus Labrus; species Labrus mixtus. The sequence continues at coordinate 168,454 of NW_026870173.1, forward strand.
TTGTCGCTTGAATAGACCGGTCTCATACACAAGCTTTGAGCTGCAGCTCTTTGAATTAAACCTCTCCACTCCCGTGCTCTGCGCGGTAGTGTACCATCCACCGAAATACAACAAACATTTCATACATAAGTTTGCTGACTTTCTAGCGGGTATCGTGCTGGATTATGACTCTAGTTTAAGGGTATGAAAATAACTCTACGATCTAACGAATTGCTATAAATTTACAAGGAATTTTCAACGGTAAAATCCTGTTATGTTTAAATACAGGACAACCCTGTATTATAAAGGTTTATAACGATATTTTACTGTATTGTTGCGTGAAGGAAAGAAAACAGTAATTTCTCGTATTTTTTGCAATGCATTTTGGGAACAAGAAGGTGAGACCACATCGGATTTTATATTACGATTCTTGGTTTTAAATACAATTTAAATCACAATAATGATAAAACAATATCAAGAAACATAGCATGTCAGTTATTAGGTTTGCTCATTTTAAAAAATAAAATAAAAAGATAAATCATGCCGGATAAGTAACCTAGCTTTACAACATTTCAGCTAATCTTAGACTGCTTATGTGTTAGCTAACCTGATAACGACTTTAACCAATGACACATAAATCACACTTTTTTACTTACCGAAAAAACTGCAAAGATCCCTTAGCTCCCACAGATCGGTTAGAACAGTTTACTGCAGAACAACTCATTTTGCCAGCTCAAAAAAGATGAAAAAACTGAACGGAAAAATTCAATGGCGTCTCGGCTTTCCTTCACTACGTAACTTTTACTATTCACAAGACAGGACCCACCTGGAGGACAGGACCCACCTGGAGGAGAGGACCCACCTGGAGGAGAGGACCCACCTGGAGGACAGGACCCACCTGGAGGACAGGACCCACCTGGAGGAGAGGACCCACCTGGAGGACAGGACCCACCTGGAGGAGAGGACCCACCTGGAGGACAGGACCCACCTGGAGGAGAGGACCCACCTGGAGGAGAGGACCCACCTGGAGGACAGGACCCACCTGGAGGAGAGGACCCACCTGGAGGACAGGACCCACCTGGAGGACAGGACCCACCTGGAGGAGAGGACCCACCTGGAGGACAGGACCCACCTGGAGGACAGGACCCACCTGGAGGAGAGGACCCACCTGGAGGAGAGGACCCACCTGGAGGACAGGACCCACCTGGAGGACAGGACCCACCTGGAGGAGAGGACCCACCTGGAGGACAGGACCCACCTGGAGGAGAGGACCCACCTGGAGGACAGGACCCACCTGGAGGACAGGACCCACCTGGAGGAGAGGACCCACCTGGAGGACAGGACCCACCTGGAGGACAGGACCCACCTGGAGGAGAGGACCCACCTGGAGGACAGGACCCACCTGGAGGACAGGACCCACCTGGAGGAGAGGACCCACCTGGAGGACAGGACCCACCTGGAGGAGAGGACCCACCTGGAGGACAGGACCCACCTGGAGGACAGGACCCACCTGGAGGAGAGGACCCACCTGGAGGACAGGACCCACCTGGAGGAGAGGACCCACCTGGAGGAGAGGACCCACCTGGAGGACAGGACCCACCTGGAGGACAGGACCCACCTGGAGGAGAGGACCCACCTGGAGGACAGGACCCACCTGGAGGAGAGGACCCACCTGGAGGAGAGGACCCACCTGGAGGACAGGACCCACCTGGAGGAGAGGACCCACCTGGAGGAGGACAGGACCCACCTGGAGGACAGGACCCACCTGGAGGAGGAGAGGACCCACCTGGAGGAGAGGACCCACCTGGAGGAGAGGACCCACCTGGAGGAGGACAGGACCCACCTGGAGGAGGACAGGACCCACCTGGAGGAGAGGACCCACCTGGAGGAGGAGAGGACCCACCTGGAGGAGAGGACCCACCTGGAGGACAGGACCCACCTGGAGGACAGGACCCACCTGGAGGTCAGTCGAGTTTGTTTAATGTTTTAATGTCCCCCAACTCTCCAGTACAACCTGAGGCTATCCTAAGTCCTGACGCTGAAAAGGCCTTCGATAGGATTGAATGGAACTATCTTTTTGCTGCCTTGGAAAAGTTTGGATTGGGACCTATTTTTTGCAAATGGATAAAAATTCTATATTCTACCCTAACCCTAACCCTAACCCCATGGCTGCTGTTGGAACTAATAACAATATCTCTGACTGTTTTATGCTGCATAGGGGTACGAGGCGGGGTTGCTGCCTGTCGCCCTTTTTGTTCGACATTACAATTGAACCGTTAGCAGTTGCCATTAGATCAGATAATAGGATTAAGGAAATTACAATGGGTGGCATAATCCATAAAACATCTCTCTACGCGGATGATTTACTTGTGATTTAAAATATGATTTAAATGTCAGATCTGATAGAAAGTATTCCCTGCCTTCTCTCCTTGCTGCAGAGATTTAGGAATATCTCCGGATACAAAATCAATTTGTCTAAATCTCTGCTATTTCCACTAAATGATCTGGCACGACAGATCAATTACGATCATCTTCCCTTTAAGGTTGAGAAAGAAAAATTTACATATTTGGGTGTCGAGACAACTGGTTCAGTCAAGCACATAAATACAACTTTAAATCTATGTTAGAACACACCAAGAGTGATGTGGGTAGGTGGTGGAAGCTGTCTATTACCTTGACAGTGACAGTACTACCCAGGTTTTTATACCTGTTTCAAATGGTGCCCGTTTTTCTCCCAAAATCCTATTTTACCCAGCTAGACCGCCTAATATCATTGTTTATATGGAACAAGAAACCTGCACGTACAAAGAAATCAAACTTAGAGTCAAATCAGAGGGTGGTCTGGGTCTGCCTAATTTTTTATTTTATTACTGGGCTGCTAATATTGCCAAGATGACATATTGGATTACCACGTTTGCGGATAAGGATGGCCCTGTTTGGGCTCATATGGAGTTACAATCTACTCTCCCAGTCTCCCCAATCTCTTTCTTAACTGCCCCCCTCCCATTAAATGTAAGAGCAAAGGATTTGAGTGCGAATGTCGTGGTTCAAAACACAATTAGGATTTGGGGCCAGTTTATAAAATATTTTAACCTCAATAATACATGTGGCTTCTCCCCAATAATGTCTAATCATCTTTTTGCACCATCTCAATTGGATCTGGCTTTTGCAGTCTGGAGTAGGAGCGGATTGGTCTTTTTTCAAGATCTGTTTACTGATGACAGCTTTGCGTCATTTACTTTTCTGTGCAAGGACCACAATCTTTCAAATTCACATTATTTTAGATACCTTCAGGCTCGGAGTTCTGCCTCTAAAACACTTCCCAGGATATCCATGCCCACCCCCTAAAGACCTAGCTTACTCAGTTCTCAATGTTAATCCATTCAATAAAGGTGCAGTATCAAAAATATACAATCTTATTTTGAATAGTTGCCCCCATACGTGGGATGAAACTAAGACAGCTTGGGAAGGAGACATTGGGGAGCTCATCTCAGAAGATACTTGGGAAAACATTATTTCTTTAATACACACTTATACATCTTTCTGTATCAGACATGGATTCATTCAATTTTTTTTTTTTTTTTATGACCAACTTTTGTATTGTTTTTCAAATTTTTTACAACAGTACAATACCAGGCAACAAATGATATAGAACAATACCCAACAAGGGAAACACTATCAATGCAAGACAAAACAAACAAAAAAAAAAACAGACCTGACAAACAAAAATTATAATTAAATTAAATTAAATGCAGGAATAAAGCAGGACGAATAAATAACCCTAACCCTAACCCACAACCACAACATGATTGTTTCAGATTATGCTGCATGGAAGTGTTAAGTTGTCCACCTTTTACAGAAAATTGTGTTTCCATAAGATTTACAGGGTGCTGTCAGCCTACATCATCATCAACATGTGTCAAGCCTGCTAGGCTTAGTGAATCAGCGGCACGCTGCTAATAATTTCCAGTCAAAAGAGAGAAGTGATGACTGCTGTTTAGCAGAGAAGTTAAGATCCTGTGACAACATATTTTCCCCATTTAGCAATGAATAAGTCTAATCGGTCTACCATCCTATATGTTAATTCTTCAAAGGCTGCCACTATACTTAATTGAGTGAACCAAACGGAGGGACGGAGGGAGATCTGCCGCCTTCCATTCTCTAACTAGGAGTTTCCGGCCCAGCATGATGGCCGCATGGATCCACCCCGCCTGAGATCGAGGGATCCCGCTTAAAGGTGTAGAGTCCCCCAGTATGTATAGGCTAGGTATGAATGGAATGTCCTGCCCCACGACCAATTTAATGTTCTCATGGATTGCTGTCCACCATCTCTGAGCTTTGGGGCAGGACCATATCACCATGGGTTAGTGTGCCCGGGGTCTCACCACATCTCCAGCACGCTGGGTCATCTTTTAACCCCGCCTTATGTAATTTTGCAGGGGTCCAATAAACTCTATTTAGAATTTTAAATTGTATTAACCTGGTCTTAATCTCCCGAGATGATTTTTGGGGATTTTGCAGAATAGAACTCCATTCATCATCACTAAATAACTTATTAAGGTCAGTCTCCCTTGTCTGCCTGAGGCTCCCTGTGTGATCTCCCGACCTGTCCAGCAAAGCAGAGTAGTATTTCGAGGCTTCCTTACCCTTACCAAAGGCATAAAGTATCTCCTTAAGAATATCAGGTTTTGAGAGAGTCACCCGAGGGTCCAGAACAGCCTGGTTGAGTAAATGTCTTATTTGGAGATACTGCCAGAATTGATTCTGAGATATGCCATATTGTTCCTTCAGTAAAAGATTTAAGTACAAATCCATCATACATGTCTCCTAAAGTCATGATACCTTTCTCAGCCCATAATTTCCAGTAAAATGTTTTTTTACCTATTACAAGTTTTGGGTTGAGCCATAGCCATGCTGAGGGAAATAAGTGAGGGTCCGACTTGTAGGATGCAAACACTTTTTCCCATATTTTTTTGCAGATGAGCAATTATGGGATGATTTTTAACCTCTGGGGGTAGATGGGCATAAATCAACAGCAGAGGGGGCAAAGTGCCAATAAGGGAGCTCTCCATCGAAAGCCAAGGTGGAGCCTTCTCTGGTGGAAGTGACCAATGGGCCAGATGCCTAAGGCTGAAGGCGTAGTGATATAGTAGCAGATTTGGAAAGCCAATGCCTCCTCTATCCACTGGTCTCTGCAGCTTCTTTAGGTTAATTCTGGGGCGGCGGTTTCCCCATAAGAATTTCTTACAAAGCTCATCAAATTGTTTAAAATATCTCTGTGGGATATCTAATGGGAGGGCTTGGAGCAGGTACTGGAATTTAGGGATGCTTATCATTTTGATAACGTTAGCCTTCCCCCACAACGAGAGGTAAAGGGGGATCCATCTTTCAATATCTGCTTTGAACCTATTAAGACAGGGTTCAAAGTTTGCCTGAACTAAGGAGCTAAGATCAGGAGGGAAAGTGATCCCTAAATAAGTGATGCCTTTAGAAGGCCACTGAAAGTTTCCAGGGTGAAAAAATGTTCTGGGACAATAAGATGTCAGAGGGAGGGCTTCTGATTTCATCCAATTTATTTTATATCCGGAGACTTTGGAGAATGACGCCACTATATCTAGGAGTGCAGGCATAGAGCGATCAGGTTCCGTAACGAACAGTAAAATATCATCAGCATATAGCATTAATTTATGTGACACTTGGCCGACCTGTACGCCTGGAAGGAGGGGACACAGGCGAATAGCTTGAGCCAGGGGTTCTAGTATTAGCGCAAAGAGGAGGGGGGACAAGGGACACCCCTGTCTTGTTCCTCTCTTTAAGTCAAATTGTGCTGATATTCTCCCATTTGTCATGACTGCTGCCCGTGGGTTTGAATATAATAATCTTACCCAGGAAATGAATCCCTCACCGAAGCTGAAAGCTTTCAAAGTGTTAATCAAGAAAGGCCATTCGACCCTGTCGAATGCCTTCTCAGCGTCTAGTGAGATAACCGCAGCAGGGGAGTTGTCATCTTTAGTAGCCCATATGACATTAATAAAGCGCCTTATGTTGTCTGTGAAGTTCCGTGAACGGATGAACCCCACCTGGTCCGGGTGTATAATATTAGTTATCATTTTGTCTAGTCTATTTGCTAAAATCTTTGCAAGAATCTTACGATCCTGCCCAATTAGGGATATGGGCCTATAGCTCAGTCTGTAGGTTCCTTCTCCTTCTTTAAAAACAAAGTTCTCAGAGCCTCATTTAGTGTCGGAGGTAAGATGCCAACTCTAAGTGATTCGACATACATGTCTAACAGGTGAGAGCTCCTTCCCATATGTTTTAACAAATTCGGCTGTGAAGCCATCCAAACCTGGAGCTTTGTCGTTTGGTAATTTTTGAATGACCTCAATTATTTCTTCTACTGTAATGGGGTCATCTAATACTTTTTGTTGCTCCTCTGAAATGGAGGGAAGATGTAAATTTGCTAAAAATGAATTGATTTCTTCGTTTTCGGCCACCAACTCAGTTGCGTATAAGTCCCTATAATAAAATTTAAAAGTATTATTGATTTCCTCACTGTCAGAATGGAGCTGACCGTTGGAGTCCTTAATAGCTGGGATCATACATGCCAGCTCCTTAAGTTTAATGTATCTGGCCAGCAGTTTCCCAGCCTTATCTCCTTCCTCAAATTGTTTTTGACGGGCTCTAAAAAGAGAAAATTCCACCTTCTTGGATTCAATCGAATTATATTCGTACTTCAATCTAGAGAGCAGCATTAAGTTGGAAGAGGAAATATCTAACCTAAATTTGTCCTCAGCCTCCTTAATGTTCACCTCTAAGGCCATTTGTGTACATCTAGCTACCCTCTTCTTTCTGGATGCATGTTGTATAATGTGACCCCTAAGAACTGCTTTCAGGGTCTCCCACAGGATTCCTGCTGATGGGGAGCTTGGGGAATTATCATCTATGAAGTGGACTATCTCATCTCTGAGCAACTCTTTAAAGCCGGACTCTAATAATAAGCTGGAGTTAAGTCTCCACCTCGGAGTTCTATGTGCTCTGGTGAAAGGGGTCATTTTTAAGTCAATGTGGGCATGGTCAGATATTAAAATGCTACCTATAGTGCATGAAGTAACAGATGAGACAATGCTATGTGATACAAAGAAATAATCAAGTCTGGAAAATACGTTATGTGGATGCGAATAAAATCTATAATCATTTGCTGTGGGGTTCAATAATCTCCAGATGTCCAGTACTCTAAGACCCTCATTCAACTCCCCCAGAACATTAACTGAATGAGTTTGTGGTCGCGGTGGTTTACGGTCCAATATAGGATTCATTACTTGATTGAAATCCCCACCCATAATGATAGGGAAGTTACCAGATTCATGTATTTTATTCTCTATATTAGGAAATAATTCTGGGTCATTGACACAGGGCGCATAAACACAGGCAGATCAAAGTGTGTCTCTGTACTTCAGCTAGCACTGAAATAAACCTCCCCGCAGTGTCAGTAGATTCCCTAATGCATTTAAACGGGAGATGTTTATTCACTAGAATTGCCACTCCTCTGCTGTTACTTGTCCCACCTGATGTGTAAACTCTACCAACCCACCCAGTGCACAGTCTCTTATACTCCTGGTCTTTCAAATGTGTCTCCTGTAAGAATGCAATATGGCAGTTTTTGGTTTTTAAGAAGGCTAAACATTTTCTCCTTTTCGTAGGGTGGTTCAATCCTTTAGTGTTTAGGGTGATGAGGCACAACCCCCTGCTGCTACCAGAGTACCTGGTATCTAAAGGCATAAAAACTGTTTAATGCAAAACGAGGTAGACAACTAGCCATGATATAACCTGTAAAGCTGCAGTGTAAATCAAATCTAAAACAAAAAACAAAGAGAAAAAACACACATATCGAACAACAAATAAGGTACCAACCCAGGGCACCGCCAAAAGGCATCAAAAATAAAAAACAATTAGGTCCGTAAACGCAACTGTGAAGAGATTACCTATCATAAAGGCCCCAACCACTCCGTGCATGGGTAACGCAAATCAAAGTCTCAGTCTACCTAGTCCCAACCGAACTGCAGGAGTGTCTTAACTTGTTGAAAATATCTAGATAAATACACATGCAGGGTTTTTTTTGTTTTGTTTTTTAACTACCCACAATAGTGTAGGATGTTCCACATGTGATGGATCAGATTAAGTGTGACCTGATTAACAGCAGTCACATATTTCTAAATGAGTAAGGTATCGGACTCCATATATGTCCATACTACACTAAAACATAACAGGCTTAAGAGAGAGAACTTCACACTAGTCTGCAAAACAACAGAGAGTTTTTATTAAAGGTTATGGACCCATGATTCTGGCCTATAACTCACCCATACTTTACCTCATTGAAATAAAAAATACCATATATCCAGACTTCTGAGCATAATGAAGTGCCCATACCTGATTTTTGGGGAAAGGTTCATGTAGCACATAGGCAGATACCTCGTGATCAGGCATGCAAGTCCATCACAAAAAGCTGTCCAAAAAGTGGAAACTTTGCAGTTTCGGTCTCTCTATGATGTCCTCAGCACAGGCATATTCCAAGTGTTCAGTTTACTCTTCTGTCCACAAAAACAGGAATCCGATACTTGAATTTAAGCGTATATATCCATCCTCATAAATCCAAAACTCCACTGTGACCGCTGCATGAAATCCACTTACAGGTTTTTAACATAAGCCATTGAGGAGAAAACTTGATTCCTTGCTCGTGCAGCATTTTTTTGCACTGGTTGAAACATCTACATTTGTCCTCCACCACCTTAGAGTAATCTGGGAAGAACATAATATGATGACCTTTCCATGTAACTTTTCCTTTGTCCCGCGCCGTATTCCTGATCTTCTCTTTATCTGTGTGTCTCAAGAAGCACACGATAAAATGACGTGGGGGTCTCCCATCGGGACGTGGGGGTCTCCCATCGGGACGTGGGGGTGAAGCAGATCTATGTGCCCGTTCTATCTCAATGCTACCACTGAACTCCATTTCCAAAATGTCAGGGAGCACTGTCGCTAGAAAGCCAGCTGCGTCGCGACCCTCACATGCCTCAGGAAAGCCGACAATACGGAGGTTGTTTCTCCGACCGCGGTTCTCTAAATCATCAAGCTTTAACTTCACCACGACCCGCGGGTGGGTTAGCTTTCCACTCTTTATCTGTGTCCTCGAAGAAATCCAGCCGGCTCTCAACACCGGTCAGACGTTCAGCTAGTTCGCAGATTTTTCCCTCGGTGGAAGCCGTTGTTACTCTTATTTCGTCCAGGGTTAGGGTTACCCTCGTCCGACATCGTCTGTAACAAGTTGTAGGTCTTTGAAATGTCTGCAGCCATGCTATCAGTGCCACTAATCTCCGGGCTTGTTCGTTCAGGTGTATAGAGTCACATATTAGATAGTTCTCTCCGTTACCATCATCAAAACACTAAAAGAGGAAACATCTCTTTTTTATTTCAAATGGTGTTTCTCACTCCAGTAGTATTCACAGATTTATAGAATCAGTACCAAGGCACATTGAAGCTGGTCTGGCTGCCTGACGTAGCTCAACACCTCACTAAGACACTTCATGTTGAGTCTTTTTTACCTGCCTGTAAATGTGTTTATGATTTACTTAAGAATAGAATAGTTCAAATATTCAAGAAATGTTTTGTAATTAAAGAAAGAGAGGCTTTTTGACTTTGAATTAAGGTTTTCAAGTACTTATTACTCCAGGTATTAATTGCTTATTTCTTGTCCATTACCATTATTTCAGGGGAAGAGTTGGGGTTTGATCCATTGGAAAATGACACAAAGATATGACTCACGCTGGAGAAGAAAAGTTAGGATTCCAGAAAATACTTGAAAAAGATACAGAAAAAAGGTGAGATTTTTTTTTTTGTTTCTTTGTGGTTATATGGTCAACTGTTATTTAAGGTCTTCTCTCAGCTACATTTCAGTAGTTTCTTTGTCTTTGGCAGCATAATACTATGTAAGAATATAAGAATTTTGTGCTTTGTTTGAAATAACAGTTTTGTCAAGAATATACACAAACATGCCATTTATTCTGAGTGACTCTAAACTATTGCACTAAGAACACAACAGCCCATAAGTATGTTGTAAGTTGAATATCCTTAACCTTATGATTCCTGTGTTTTCAGCAGGACACACAAAGAGTGGAGAACTCAGGTAACAACTGCTCTAACAAAAACACATTTTCTAAATACACAGACATATGAAGTTTTGTGAAAGTCAACAAAATAGGCTGTAAATTATTGATATGATTCAGAAGCAAACAATCAGTGAGTTGGTAAAGTATGACCACATACCCCTTCTATTGCATGTTAAGCAAACTGCAACTGAGAAGCATGCCTCCCAGAAATATTTAACACGTTTTTTGAGGCAGCTATGTCTTTGCCTCTACCCTGTGTTGTCTGCACAGATGCCTGTTATATTGCTTATAGGGCTATGATTTGATAATGAAATTAATATCCAAAGATTCAAATATAATATCTTTAAAACACATTCTTCATCACTCTATTAGTGTAGTAATTGGCTATGTGTTAAGATGGACAGAATTTCTATGAAAAATAAACATGTACAGACTAGTAAGCCACAAACTCATGAATGTTGCCTTTGAACACTAAAAAAAATGTAAAATGTTTTATATGATTTTGTTTTGTGTCTAGAATCAACAAACTGGAGACCAGATGGTTGCTGCACAGAAGGACTAGAGTGCCATGCTACTCCTGAATCTGCTGACTTTGCCCTTGAGGAACATCCATCAATCAGGACTTTGTGTGATAACAACAACCATACATTTTCCCAATGCTCTGAACACACAAAAGAGACACATCACACTGGCCTTAATGAAGAATCAGAGAGTGAAGATCCTTTTCACATGAGTTTGTTGAGGAGGGAACTTTAGATCATACCCAGTCATCTGATGATGACATGTCCTTTGATGAAGACCTATTCAGTGAAGACAGTGCAGAAGCAAACAACTTGAGCATGGTGTATCTGAGCAACTGGTCACGTGTTAATAATCCTGTCTATTTTATTTTATTTTAAATTTAAATAATGGGTTCTTAAAATTTTATTAAGAATTTGCCTAGTTTTGGCCCATTTTCATAACCTATTATGTGTCAGTGTCTGCCTGCTGCAGCTTACTGCTCCCCAAGTCTCCATGTGTCTGTAGCTCATATTGTTCATATTCATAGGCCAATAGGTAGAAAGCTCACTCTGAAAAAGTAAAGCAGAGTGATTATGGTAAATATTTTCTCACATACATGATGTAGCTATGTGCTGTGAATATTATAAAAAAGTGCAGATAACAGGATCATGCAAAAATAAATAGATAAAAGAGAATAAGTTAAAAGCCAGTTAGGTTGTCAGACCTATAGAAATAGGGCTTTGTTTTAAAATGTATTGCATTAAAATAGTACATTTTCATGTCACCGATAAATCATGTTTATTAAAAGAGCAGAGAGCTCAAGGCTCTGTTTTTGCTCCATGTGAGATCAACATGACTCAAAAACTGAGTTTGAAAAAAGTGAAGGGAAGTTAGATTGAGTAAATTGAGAGAGCTCTCCAAGTTCTCCACCTGAACTCAAAAAGAGTCTCAAAACTTGAGAAAAATCCAAGAATCATTTCAGAACTCGATGAGATCTCCTTTGGAACTGAAAGGGAGACGAGGTTGAGATTTTGTGCAGCTATTTTATCTGGAGGGTGAGAAGCTGGAGAAATAAGCCATTGTCTCATTTAGCTTTCACATCTCAGTGTTGTCAAGGAGAAATCAATGAAACCTTCTTAAGATCTCTTTTCTAAAGTTGACCTTTTTGCAGAAGGTTTTGGCACGACAGCAGCGATACTTAATACATACCTAAAGGTGCAGTGTGTAAGCTGTGCCGGCACATTGTGGTACAGGTGTGGCAGAAGTGCAATACATTATTCATAAGTCTGTTTTAGTGTATAATACCATGTGAATAGTTGTGTTTTCGTTACTTTAAAAGGAGCCCTTTATATCTGCATATAGGGAGTGGGTCCTCTTCCAAAGAGGCTGCCAGGTTTTATATCTATGGGTTTTCAGTTGGATGGAAAATGCTGTGGATGCTGAGAGGTTGCAGACTGCATCCAACTGAAAACCCATAGATATAAAACCTGGCAGCCTCTTTACTTACTATGAAGATAACGGCTCGTTGCTGATACTTGAATTTAAATGTTTTGCACTTTATATAAATTGCTTTGGAATTGGCCTCTGTTAGATGCCTTAAAGTAAATATTTGTGTAAGTATTTTTATTTTTTAATTCTTGCCTATTTAACCTAACTTTCATGTCCGTAAGGTTCATTTCTTTTATTTTTTTCTATTTACAAAAACGTTTTTTTAAGTTTGACAGACATGGTTTGAGAAGACACTTTGAAGTTTTATTATTTGTCTTAACATTTTAAGTTGCAGTTTCAAAGGCTATGTTTATTTATCACATTAAAACATGGTGTTTATAACCTGACATGCAAGGAGTAATTTATCAAATCACTAGGTTTAGAAAATAAATATATTGTGTCAATTTTGCTAGAAGGAAATTAATTAACAGCAAGGTGTAGTATTTTGTTAGAATTCACAGTAAAAATCTGCAAATATACCTCTTATGAAGAAGTGTAAATAAACGGTAATAAACTGTTAATCTTTTCAACAGTATGTTCCTGTTGAGGTTTAAAATCACAGCTTTTTGCTGTATTTATAAAAACAGTAGCTAAATGTAAAGTTCAGCTACAGCAATATACCGTTAATTTTACAGTAACTTCCTGGCAACCCAGTTGATTACCCAGTTTTTTTACAGGGGGAATTTCTAAGAGTGTACGGGTAAAGACTTCATGAATTTACTCAACTCCTTTAACTTCACACAGTCGGTGACGGGTCCCACATTGACCTTGTGCTGTCCTATGGTGTTTGTGTTGTCATAAACAAAATCTGTCATGCTTGTTTATCGGACCATTTGCCTGTTTTGTTCACTGTAACGGCCCCGTGCTCAACAGAGAAACCTTGTCCCCCTGTGCGCCGTGTAATAACGTGTAACACTCGGGAACAGTTCTCTGCTGTGTTTAAAGACTCTGCACTCTACAACACGGATGCTCCTGCTCGAGCTTTAAGTGCTGAGGAGCATATAACTCTCTTTAACTCAACCTGCTCAAACATTTTGGATTATGTGAACCGTGGTTAAATGACACTACCTGCGCTCTCCGACGGGCCTGTCGGCAGGCTGAGAGCCGGTGGAAAAAGGACAAGCTTCGCGTGTCATTCCAAATGTTACAAACTTTCCTTTTGAGCTATCAACAAGCTGTTAAAACTGCAAAAACTGTGTTCATTTCAAATATGGTTTCAAATAACTGCCATAAACCACAGATATTGTTTAGCATAATTAATTATCTTATAAATCCATGTGACAATAATTCTGCTGCACCCTCCTCTACTCTCTGTAACGCTTTTCTTAATTGTTTTGTAGAAAAAATATCAGTCCTTAGATCTTCCCTAATCACACCCACTGAACCTGACCCGTCTGTTCCTCCTATGTGCCGAGCTGTTTTGGACCAGCTAGAGCCCATTTCAATGTCCTGTCTATCTGAGATTGTTCACCATCTTCGGCCCACTAACTGCCCCTTAGATAGCCTCCCCTCTCGTCTCCTTAAGAAAATATTTGATACAGTTGGTACCTCAATTCATACATTGATAAACACCTGTCTTGTATCTGGTTGTGTTCCAGCTGCCTTCAAACAAGCTGCCGTGCAACCTCTGCTAAAAAATCCAAATCTCGATCCCTCTGTTCTCTGTAACTTTAGGCCCATTTCAAAACTCCCTTTCCTCTCAAAAATCCTAGAAAAGTCTGTTCTGACACATGACGTGCATGAAAAGTTCCAGTCTGGTTTTAAACCCTGCGATAGCACTGAAACTGTTCTTTCAAGAATTTTTAACAATCTGATTTTAACTGTCGACTCTGGGGATTCTGCCATTTTAGCACTTTTAGACTTATCAGCTGCTTTTGACACCATAGACCACAAAATTCTTTTATCACGTTTAGAAAACTGCGTAGGAATAAAAAACACAGCACTCAAGTGGTTTCAGTCATACCAGTCTGATAGGACCTTCTCTGTCCACCTAGGGGACTATTCATCAGAGACAGCCCCACTTATATGTGGTGTCCCACAAGGGTCTGTGTTAGGCCCAATCCTGTTGTCATTATATATGCTACCACTGGGATCAATTTTTGCAAAATACAATATATCGTTTCACTTTTTTGCTGATGATGTTCAGGTCTACATGCCTTTGAAATGCAAGGGTTCACCACAACCCTTACTCGACTGCCTTAAAGACATTGAAACTTCCTCAAACTCAATCCCAATAAGACGGAGGTCATTGTGTTTGGAGAACCTGGTGCTGTAGAAATGTTTGGTCCTCTTACTGTTAATTTGAAAAAATCTGTAAAGAGTCTTGATGTGCACTTCGATCATGTTTTTAAATTTGGCAAACAGATATCCACTGTTGTGAGATCCAGTTTTTACCAGCTCAGACTTATAGCCAAAATAAAATCATACCTCCCTGCCAATGATCTAGAAACAGTAACACATGCATTCATAACATCTCGCCTGGACTACTGCAACTCACTATATGTGGGCTTGGACCAGTCATCCATCCAACGCCTGCAGCTTGTCCAAAATGCAGCTGCTCGCCTCCTAACAGGCACAAAAAAGAGGGACCACATAACCCCTGTGCGCCGTTCTCTCCACTGGCTTCCTGTTCGCTTTAGCACTAAGGTCCTCCAACCAGCTGCTCCTGGACGTGCCCAAAACAAGGCTCCAAACTAGGGGCGATCAAGCCTTTTCTGTTGCAGCTCCGACACTTTGGAACAGATTACCATTTAAAATAAGATCTGCTGCCACAACTGAGCAGTTCAAGTCATTTTAAAAACCCATTTCTTTTACCTCTAGTTGAGTGTTTTATCCCAGCACCAGTGTCTACGAAAACTTTTACGATTGTTTTGTCTTTTAATTCACTTTGAATTTTTGCTTTTACGTGTTGCCATGATGTTTTGGTTTGATTTACTGTACAGCACTTTGGTCTGTTCTAAATGTGACAAATAAATAAAGTTGACTTGACATAATCGATCATATTTATTACAGACGCACAAGAACACAACAATACACACAAATACACACAAATACACACTGACTCTGAGAGGAGGTTCTCCACTCTCTCTCTCTCTCTCTGTCTCTCTCTCTCTCTGTCTCTCTCTCTCTGTCTCTCTCTGTCTCTCTCTCTCTCTGTCTCTCTGTCTCTCTCTGTCTCTCTCTCTGTCTCTCTCTGTCTCTCTCTCTCTCTGTCTCTCTCTGTCTCTCTCTCTCTGTCTCTCTCTGTCTCTCTCTCTCTGTCTCTCTCTCTGTCTCTCTCTGTCTCTCTGTCTCTCTGTCTCTCTCTGTCTCTCTCCACTCTCTCTCTGTCTCTCTCTCTCTCTGTCTCTCTCTCTGTCTGTCTCTCTCTCTCTCTCTCCCTCTCTCTCTCTGTCTCTCTCTGTCTCTCTCTCCCTGTCTCTCTCTCTGTCTCTCTCTGTCTCTCTCTCCCTGTCTCTCTCTCTCTCTGTCTCTCTCTGTCTCTCTCCACTCTCTCTCTCTCTGTCTCTCTCTCTCTCTCTCTCTCTCTCTCTCTCTCTCTGGTGCATGCTGGGAGTGAGTGGTGTGGAGTGAGACGCTGAGCGAGTGTGTTTGATGGTTTTTTTCTTTAGTAATTTGATTTAATTTAATGTAGTTTATTGGTTGTAGTTTCACTTTAAGTTTATTGTTAGTTTGTGTTTGTGTTTTTTCTTTTTCTCTCCTGCCGGTGTCTCGCCGGTCGGCGTCTTCAGACGTCATGGTAAATGGAGTCACCTTCGGCCACCTCACGAGAAAGCATGGCATTAAAATCAATGCCAGCTTTCCGTGCAGCGTGGAGGAGATTGGGCTCGCTGTGGGAGAGAAGGTCGGGCACGGCGGCGTGAGGTCGGCCGCTCGGATGAACAGCGCCGTGGTCATCTTCCTGGATCAGGTGGAGAAGGTGAACCGAGTCGTTGAGACAGGCATCACGGTGAAAGAAATGTTTGTACAGGTGACTCCGCTGACACAGCCTTCCACCAGAGTCATCCTGTCAAACGTCCCTCCGTTCATAACCGACGAGTTTCTTAGCAGAGAGCTCTCCAGACATGGGAAGGTGGTGTCACCCATAAAAAAGATTCTGTCTGGATGTAGATCTGCTGAAACACGTAGTGTCTCACCGTAGACAACTGTTTATGATACTTAACAATCGGGATGCGGACCTCAACCTCCGCTTCCATGTTAAAGTAGATGATTATGACTACGTGATATTTGCCACCTCGTCGGCTGTGAAATGTTTCGGTTGTGGTGAGGAGGGACACACCGTGAAGGCCTGTCCGAGACAAGGGGATCCGGCTCCGCCTGGCCGTGGGGTGACGCCCGGCCCTGTGGCGGGGCTTTCCGCTGCTCCGCCGGTTGCAGCGGAGCGGCGGGAGGCCCCTGCCCCGCGGCCTGAGGCCGCAGCGGAGACTTCATCTGCTGCGGCCCGGACCGCGGCCGATAGCGGCGCCGCGGAGCGCGCCTCGCCTCGCCGCTGCTGTGTCTGACCTGGAGCACGGGGTGGTGAGTATGAATGATGTGCACGGTGTGGGTGAAAATAATCAGGGAAGTGAAGGAGAGGTTTTGGGTGATGTGGTGGAAAGTGAGGTGGGTGAAGAAAAGGGGGAACAGCTGGAGAAAGTGTGAGTGAAGTGCAGATAAATAAAGCAAGAGGCGTCAGTGAAACGCAGGAGGGTATGTCAGAGGAGGAAGATGAAACACAGGCAGAGGAGACAGGTGGGGGGAACAGTAAACTTACATGGGGGGAACAGGTGGAAGAGGCTGAGATGGAAGAGGAAGCAGTGAAGGTCAAATCTGCTTCTAAACGCAGAAGAAAAACTAGGAGCACAAAGTATGAGGCAAAGAATAGCAAAGTGGAGGAGGAGGAGGACAGACAGACAGTAAGGGGACAGGGGCAGACAGAGGAAAGTGAAAGTGATGACTGTGTCTCTGACAGCAGTGATATATCTGGATTCAAAATAAGTAACAGTCAACAGAAAAAACTTTACTCTGTAGAAATGATTCAGTCGTTTTTAGCAAAAACCAAAAATGCTAAAGGTGTTAAAATTGAAGAGCATTTCCCAGTTTTAAGTTTGTTTTATACCTCGGCCAGACTCCACATGCACCAAAAGGAGGAGTCTGGCCTCACTAACAAGGAGGTTTTTAGATTTAAAAAACTTGTGGGTAAAGCAAAAAAAACAACTGAACAATGATGATGGGAAGAGCTCCAATGTGTGTTTTAATTAATTTATTGATTTTTATTTTTGTTCTTCATTTCTCACTTATGGATAATTTTAGTGGGAAGTTTGAATATAAATGGAGCCAGAGAGTCAAAAAAAAGAGCAGCTATATATGAAACGGCCAAAATGAAACATATGGATGTTTTTTATTTACAGGAGACACATAGTGATAGCACCAATGAGGCTGACTGGAGGAGAGAGTGGGAGGGGGAAGTCATTTGAAGTCACAACACTTCTCTTAGTGGAGGAGTTGGCTTTCTCCTCTCCAAGTCTTTCACTCCGGTTTCACTGGAGGTCGAGCATTTTATCGAGGGGAGGTTGCTTTTAATTAAAGCACGGTTCGACCTTTTTACTGCTGTTTTTATCAATGTGTATGCTCCAACAATCGGTGCAGAGAGGAAGCTGTTTTTACAAAAAGTTAATGATGTTTTAAATGGCTGTGCCTCGGAGGATTTTTTATTCTTGGGTGGGGATTTTAACTGTACAGAAAATGCATCTTTAGATCGCAACCATGCAGAGCCGCATCCAGTTTCCCAACATGTTCTGAGGCAGCTGGTCTATTCTCATGGCCTGGTGGACGTGTGGAGAAGGATGCATGCAGACTGCCGACAGTACACATGGTCCCACCTCAGAGAGAGTAGGATCTCCTCAGCTAGACTAGACCGTATTTATTGTTTTAAGCATCATTTTAATATTTTTAAAATGTGCAGTATTGTTCCTGCTGGTTTTACTGACCATTCTTTACTTTTGTGTAATGTCCTTATTCAAAATATTTGACCTAAAAGTGCTTATTGGCATTTTAATTCAGTCTTAACATTTGATAAACATTTTAAAGAGGTTCTTATTTATTTCTGGGATGTTTTTAGACAGAGGAAGGGTGATTTTAACAGTCTTAGGCAGTGGTGGGACCATGGTAAGACTGAGATTAAACTCCTATGTCAACAGCACACCCTCAGTGTCACCAGAGACATCACCAGATCTATGAAAGACCTGGAGACTGATATAGTGGAACTAGAAAGATTGAGCGAGTCCACAGCAAATCGAGGATATATTGAAATCCTCAAAGTCAAAAAGCTAGCTTTAGCCGACCTGTTGGATGTTAAAGTACAGGGTGCACTGGTCAGGTCCCGGTTTCAAGCCATCGCGGAGATGGATGCTCCCTCTAGTTTCTTCTTCGGCCTGGAGAAGAGGAGTGGGCAGAGGAGGGTAATCCACTCACTTTTAGCAGACACAGGGCAAACATTGACTGAACCAAGCCAGATAAGAAGGCGAGCTGTGAGTTTCTACTCAGCACTCCACTCAAGTGAGTATGAGGAGGAGGAAGCTCTGATGGAGGGGTTCTGTAATGGACTGCCTCAGGTCTCTGAGGAGACCAACACACAGCTCAACGGGCCGTTACAGATGCAGGAACTGAAGGCCGCTCTGCAGGGCATGCAAGGGCGGCGGGCTCCCGGCATAGACGGCCTGAGTGTGGAATTTTACAAAGCCTTCTGGGACATCTTTGCAAAGGACCTTTTAGATGTTTTTAATGAAAGTCTGGCCTCTGGTTCAATGCCCATGTCCTGCAGGAGAGCCGTAATCACGTTGCTCCCAAAGAAAGGCAACCTGCAGGACATTAAAAACTGGCGCCCTGTGTCTTTGCTGTGTGTGGATTACAAGCTTCTGTCCAAACTCTTTGCCTCCAG
>NW_026870173.1:192500-198075 GCF_963584025.1 Labrus mixtus
GCAAGAGAGCGCCCCCGTCTGGTCCATCGGGTCTGACTGCAAAACACTCAAGCAGCATCTGAGACGAGCCTGCAGCGGGAGAGACGTGAACAGATCTATAAACACAGATCTATAAACATGTGAACAGATCTATAAACATCTGAACAGATCTATAAACACAGATCTACAAACAGATCTATAAACAGATCTATACTCAGGTCTTTACTTCTCTCTGTTATGATGTCACTCAGGTCTTTACTTCTGTTATGATGTCACTCAGGTCCTTACTTCTCTCTGTTATGATGTCACTCAGGTCTTTACTTCTCTGTTATGATGTCACTCAGGTCTTTACTTCTCTGTTATGATGTCACTCAGGTCTTTACTTCTCTCTGTTATGATGTCACTCAGGTCTTTACTTCTCTCTGTTATGATGTCACTCAGGTCTTTACTTCACTGTTATGATGTCACTCAGGTCTTTACTTCTCTGTTATGATGTCACTCAGGTCTTTACTTCACTCTGTTATGATGTCACTCAGGCCTTTACTTCACTGTTATGAAGTCACTCAGGTCTTTACTTCTCTGTTATGATGTCACTCATGTCTTTACTTCTCTCTGTTATGATGTCACTCAGGTCTTTACTTCACTGTTATGATGTCACTCAGGTCTTTACTTCTCTCTGTTATGATGTCACTCATGTCTTTACTTCACTCTGTTATGATGTCACTCAGGTCTTTACTTCTCTGTTATGATGTCACTCAGGTCTTTACTTCACTCTGTTATGATGTCACTCAGGTCTTTACTTCTCTCTGTTATGATGTCACTCAGGTCTTTACTTCTCTGTTATGATGTCACTCAGGTCTTTACTTCACTGTTATGATGTCACTCAGGTCTTTACTTCTCTCTGTTATGATGTCACTCAGGTCTTTACTTCTCTGTTATGATGTCACTCAGGTCTTTACTTCTCTGTTATGATGTCACTCAGGTCTTTACTTCTCTCTGTTATGATGTCACTCAGGTCTTTACTTCACTGTTAAGATGTCACTCAGGTCTTTACTTCTCTGTTATGATGTCACTCAGGTCTTTACTTCTCTCTGTTATGATGTCACTCAGGTCTTTACTTCTCTGTTATGATGTCACTCAGGTCTTTACTTCTCTCTGTTATGATGTCACTCAGGTCTTTACTTCACTCTGTTATGATGTCACTCATGTCTTTACTTCTCTCTGTTATGATGTCACTCAGGTCTTTACTTCTCTCTGTTATGATGTCACTCAGGTCTTTACTTCTCTGTTATGATGTCACTCAGGTCTTTACTTCTCTGTTATGATGTCACTCAGGTCTTTACTTCTCTCTGTTATGATGTCACTCAGGTCTTTACTTCACTGTTAAGATGTCACTCAGGTCTTTACTTCTCTGTTATGATGTCACTCAGGTCTTTACTTCTCTCTGTTATGATGTCACTCAGGTCTTTACTTCTCTGTTATGATGTCACTCAGGTCTTTACTTCTCTCTGTTATGATGTCACTCAGGTCTTTACTTCTCTGTTATGATGTCACTCAGGTCTTTACTTCTCTCTGTTATGATGTCACTCAGGTCTTTACTTCTCTCTGTTATGATGTCACTCAGGTCTTTACTTCACTCTGTTATGATGTCACTCAGGTCTTTACTTCTCTCTGTTATGATGTCACTCAGGTCTTTACTTCTCTGTTATGATGTCACTCAGGTCTTTACTTCTCTGTTATGATGTCACTCAGGTCTTTACTTCTCTCTGTTATGATGTCACTCAGGTCTTTACTTCTCTCTGTTATGATGTCACTCAGGTTTTTACTTCACTGTTATGATGTCACTCAGGTCTTTACTTCACTCTGTTATGATGTCACTCAGGTCTTTACTTCACTCTGTTATGATGTCACTCAGGTCTTTACTTCTCTCTGTTATGATGTCACTCAGGTCTTTACTTCACTCTGTTATGATGTCACTCAGGTCTTTACTTCTCTCTGTTATGATGTCACTCAGGTCTTAACTTCTCTGTTATGATGTCACTCAGGTCTTTACTTCACTGTTATGATGTCACTCAGGTCTTTACTTCTCTCTGTTATGATGTCACTCAGGTCTTTACTTCTCTGTTATGATGTCACTCAGGTCTTTACTTCTCTGTTATGATGTCACTCAGGTCTTTACTTCTCTCTGTTATGATGTCACTCAGGTCTTTACTTCACTGTTATGATGTCACTCAGGTCTTTACTTCACTCTGTTATGATGTCACTCAGGTCTTTACTTCTCTCTGTTATAATGTCACTCAGGTCTTTACTTCTCTCTGTTATGATGTCACTCAGGTCTTTACTTCTCTGTTAAGATGTCACTCAGGTCTTTACTTCTCTGTTATGATGTCACTCAGGTCTTTACTTCTCTGTTATGATGTCACTCAGGTCTTTACTTCTCTGTTATGATGTCACTCAGGTCTTTACTTCTCTGTTATGATGTCACTCAGGTCTTTACTTCACTGTTAAGATGTCACTCAGGTCTTTACTTCACTGTTAAGATGTCACTCAGGTCTTTACTTCTGTTATGATGTCACTCAGGTCTTTACTTCACTCTGTTATGATGTCACTCAGGTCTTTACTTCACTCTGTTATGATGTCACTCAGGTCTTTACTTCACTCTGTTATGATGTCACTCAGGTCTTTACTTCACTCTGTTATGATGTCACTCAGGTCTTTACTTCTCTCTGTTATGATGTCACTCAGGTCTTTACTTCACTGTTATGATGTCACTCAGGTCTTTACTTCACTCTGTTATGATGTCACTCAGGTCTTTACTTCTCTCTGTTATGATGTCACTCAGGTCTTTACTTCTCTGTTATGATGTCACTCAGGTCTTTACTTCACTGTTATGATGTCACTCAGGTCTTTACTTCTCTCTGTTATGATGTCACTCAGGTCTTTACTTCTCTGTTATGATGTCACTCAGGTCTTTACTTCTCTGTTATGATGTCACTCAGGTCTTTACTTCTCTCTGTTATGATGTCACTCAGGTCTTTACTTCACTGTTATGATGTCACTCAGGTCTTTACTTCTCTCTGTTATAATGTCACTCAGGTCTTTACTTCTCTCTGTTATGATGTCACTCAGGTCTTTACTTCTCTGTTAAGATGTCACTCAGGTCTTTACTTCTCTGTTATGATGTCACTCAGGTCTTTACTTCTCTGTTATGATGTCACTCAGGTCTTTACTTCTCTGTTATGATGTCACTCAGGTCTTTACTTCTCTGTTATGATGTCACTCAGGTCTTTACTTCACTGTTAAGATGTCACTCAGGTCTTTACTTCACTGTTAAGATGTCACTCAGGTCTTTACTTCTGTTATGATGTCACTCAGGTCTTTACTTCACTCTGTTATGATGTCACTCAGGTCTTTACTTCACTCTGTTATGATGTCACTCAGGTCTTTACTTCACTCTGTTATGATGTCACTCAGGTCTTTACTTCACTCTGTTATGATGTCACTCAGGTCTTTACTTCTCTCTGTTATGATGTCACTCAGGTCTTTACTTCACTCTGTTATGATGTCACTCAGGTCTTTACTTCTCTCTGTTATGATGTCACTCAGGTCTTTACTTCTCTCTGTTATGATGTCACTCAGGTCTTTACTTCTCTCTGTTATGATGTCACTCAAGTCTTTACTTCACTCTGTTATGATGTCACTCAGGTCTTTACTTCTCTCTGTTATGATGTCACTCAGGTCTTTACTTCACTGTTAAGATGTCACTCAGGTCTTTACTTCTCTCTGTTATGATGTCACTCAGGTCTTTACTTCACTGTTATGATGTCACTCAGGTCTTTACTTCACTGTTATGATGTCACTCAGGTCTTTACTTCTCTCTGTTATGATGTCACTCAGGTCTTTACTTCACTGTTATGATGTCACTCAGGTCTTTACTTCTCTCTGTTATGATGTCACTCAGGTCTTTACTTCACTGTTATGATGTTACTCAGGTCTTTACTTCACTGTTATGATGTCACTCAGGTCTTTACTTCTCTCTGTTATGATGTCACTCAGGTCTTTACTTCTCTGTTATGATGTCATTCAGGTCATATCTCGTTTCTCTTCTTTGCCGTATTAAGTATCTCCATGCCGTAAACTCTGGGGGTGAGGACGGCTAAACCGTGAATAAATAGGGGCGTGGTATTTAAATGACGATCGTTTCCACACTCATCAACACCCGGTCTTGCGTACGCTGTGATCAGCCAGATACGCATGTTTCATAGGTCCCACGTGGACCCTGTCGTACGATGATTTCTACACCAGATTGATAAGTGAGGGCCTCTGTGTGTGTGTGTGTGTGTGTGTGTGTGTGTGTGTGTGTGTGTGTGTGTGTGTGTGTGTGTGTGTGTGTGTGTGTGTGTCTTACCTGTGTGTCTCCAGCTGAGCTGCTGAGTCAGCAGATCCACCTGCACAGCAGCGTCCCTCCTCTCAGCTGATTCGCTCTGACAGCCCACCTCCCTCCTAAGCTCCTCCTCTGGACTCTCCCACTGACAGCCCACCTCCCTCCTCTGAGCCCCCTCCTCTCCTCCCCCCCACAGGTGATCTCCTGCAGGAGGCTCCACGAGTTCAGACGACATCTTCAGACACCTGGACAACAGAGGACACTGAGCATGCTCAGTAGGAGAGAGAGAGTGTACTGTCCCTTTAAATCTACAACAAGATCCCCTTAACTCCCTAGAAGACCCCCTTAACCCTTACGAGACCCCCTTAACCCCCTACAAGACCCCCTTAACCACTACAGGACCCCCTTAACCACTACAGGACCCCCTTAACCCCTACGAGACCCCCTTAATCACTACAGGACCCCCTTAAACCCTACAAGTCCCCCTTAACCACTACAAGACCCCCTTAACCCCCTACAAGACCCCCTTAACCTCTACTGTGTCTCTTTCTCTCAACCTGTCTCTCTGTCTGTCTCTCTCTCTCGGTCTCTCTCTCAAGACCCCCTTAACTAATACAGGACCCCCTTAACCCCTACAAGACTCCCTTAACCACTACAAGACCCCCTTAACCCCTACAGGACCCCCTTAACCACTATAAGACCCCCTTAACCCCTACAAGACCCCCTTAACCACTATATGACCCCCTTAACCACTATATGACCCCCTTAACCCCTACAAGACCCCCTTAACCACTAGAAGACCCCCTTAACCCTTACGAGACCCCCTTAACCCCCTACAAGACCCCCTTAACCACTACAGGACCCCCTTAACCACTACAGGACCCCCTTAACCCCTACGAGACCCCCTTAATCACTACAGGACCCCCTTAAACCCTACAAGTCCCCCTTAACCACTACAAGACCCCCTTAACCCCCTACAAGACCCCCTTAACCTCTACTGTGTCTCTTTCTCTCAACCTGTCTCTCTGTCTGTCTCTCTCTCTCGGTCTCTCTCTCAAGACCCCCTTAACTAATACAGGACCCCCTTAACCCCTACAAGACTCCCTTAACCACTACAAGACCCCTTAACCCCTACAGGACCCCCTTAACCACTATAAGACCCCCTTAACCCCTACAAGACCCCCTTAACCACTATATGACCCCCTTAACCAC
>NW_026870174.1:0-9334 GCF_963584025.1 Labrus mixtus
TTTAATGACGATTCAAGTAATTAAAAATATGACATTTTTATACTTTAAATTTTTAAATTGAGAGTAAATTTTAATATTCGAATTTTCAAAATGTAAAATTTTAATTTTTTAAGTATTTCATGAAACTTTATAAATAAGACGTGAGTTCTTACCAACTGAACCGAGCAGTATAATCAGAAAAGTTTTCATCACTTTTATCACATCCTACACATAACATTTGTTTTATAAATCCTAGCTTAAAAAATACGAAAATACCTAGCATAACAAGGCAGGTCTAATTGATTTTTTTGTTTTAATAGTTCAGTTTTATTTGCCCTTTATTATAATGTTTTGTTTTTTCTTCCAGGTTAAAAAATATCAAAGTGAAAAATAAACAAATATACTTCCTTAGGTTCGTACTGACTAAAACAGACAGTAACTCAAAGGAAACATTTCTACTTATTAAATTTTGCTTTTTATCCCGGACACTACAATACTATTAGCTATAATTTAAAAACTGTTAATGATTTACTAGGGAAAGTGCTCTTTAAGTCCAATACTTCCTCTGATTTAACAATCATGAATTTAACATAAACTTATTTTCATAATGCCAATTTACAAGTAAAGAATTACCTTCAAGAAATACAATGTGTAGGTTGCAAAAAGTAAGCTAAAGTCCACATTTCTTTTCATTCTTAATTTTTTGACAAAGAACAAGAGCCATTTTTCTTTGATATTTTTGAATTAACTTAGAACTTTTGGCACTAATAGAATTTTTTCGAGTAATTTGATTTGCATTAAGGCATGTGATGTGTTTCTCAATAAACTCTTTGAGAAAGTGACATTTTGGAGAGTATGCTAATGAGCTGACATAATGCAACCCAATTAAAGCAGCCAAAGCTTGAGTAAGATTAACATCTCTAAAGATCTCTGTTGAGTCCGAATAAACAGAAACTGCTTGAGGGTTGGCAAAAGGTACAACAATGTGGGGCTCAGGACAGGCTTTCCTACAGGTTTTATCATTTTCTGTTTCAAAAACAACTAAAGTGGGGTCATTATCAGCGAGCTCACCAAGGGCCTTGAACAATATTAAAAATTGAGTTGCAACATTTCCGTTCCTGTCCGTTAGGTCTTCTTCCAGCTCTCTTTTAAGGCTATTAGATTTTTGTAATGAAAGCTCAGAGAGCAAGAATTCTTCCATCACAAAGGTTTGTATTGGCAGGCTTTCTTCTGTGTTCTTAAAAATGTCGATACCAAAGGATAGATCCTTGAAATGATCGCGGAAATAAACTAAAAAAAAAATATGTTAGTTTAAAAACGGTGAATGACTCTTTTTTAATTTGAAGTGCAGTGTGATTCAGTTAAATAAAATCTCCTTTATAATTTCATTCATATTACTGCAAGCCCTATAACTTGAAACAGACAAATAGGCTTCTTTTGAGTTATAAATTTCATTTATCACAAACACTTTAATAATATCACTAATAATAATCATTCAAGTTAAAATAATATTGTATGTTTAAGTATATTTAATTTTTAATAATGTGTTATAATTAGTTCACATATAATTCAATGAACTTTGTTAAATTGTGAATAAGAGAAACCACTCAGTTTTCCCCACTTGAAGAATAGATAATTATTTACCGATTGAAGAAAAAAAAGCTGGGCATTCAGCCTTTAGCGATGTTGCGGATAACGACCAAAATTGAAACTGAACCATCCTAGACGCTTGAAAAAACAGCAATTTCAGCTTTTCTTCCTGTTTGGCATCGTTGGACAGTAGGCAACCATTTGCTTCTCCAAAAAGCGAATTCGCAGAATTTTGCTCTTCTTCGGATAGGCTTTTAACCATCAAACGAGTGGCATCTAGTCCATGAACTAGTTTCTTTTGTTTGACTATTGAGGATGTGGCGTCTAAAATTAAATTGTTTAAATCAAATTTACATTATACTTCTTTGACTTTAAGCTTTAAACTGAACAAGTGGGTTCAAATCCTGCTTTATTCTGCATAAAACTTTGATCACTTCACTTCATCACTTTCCCTTTATTTCTACATCTTCAAAATTGATACTTTAAAGAGTTAGCTTTTAAATTATACTGCTTGGTTTAGTCAGTAGGAACCAAAACAGAGCATTTTGACACTTTAATTGTTTACATTCTGCATAAATTTCAATATACAAATTGTAAAAATGTCAAACTTTCATTAAATAATTGTTTAATGAAATGTTAAAAAAAGATGCGGGTTCCAACTGACTGAACCAAACAGTAGTATTAGATAGCCTTAACTCAACTTAAAGCAAGTTTTACTTATAAGTTAAATTATATCGCTAATAAACTATTATACATTTTTCAAGGCAGAACAGGTCATCTCATGAAAAGTTTTTTTTAATTATAAAGCAATACCTTCGGTAGTATCCTCCCTCATCAAACTTTTTTTTCCTCGAGCCACTAGGCGTTCTGGTGAAGACATGCGCTTATTATAGCGTTCGAATACCTCGTACCAACGCTCAGCTAGTCTTCGTGAAAGCGCTCGATTGCCCCTTCCACCACCGCGGCCTCGAGATTGAGGAACAAAAAAGGTAGTTCCGCAGCTTGAAATGGTTTCATCACTTCCAAATTCTTTAGGAAATTTTCTTTTAAGTATATCCCCGAGCAACTTAAAAAGTTTGGCTTTTGGTCTTTGTTGAGCATTTTGATAGTAAATGAATTCAACAAATTTGTTCAAAAAATGTGTGTTATCGCAAGGGCGCCGAAGCGTTCCCATTTCGAGTAAAGGCCGTTTATATGAATCACAAAGCTTGTTGAAGAACTCTTCTTCAAAGGTGTTTTCAACCTTAGAAATAAGTTCTTCTGCCGAGATTGTACTTGGCCAACGTTGACTTTCTGCGGGAAGCTGGTCGGGAGTCTTAGAAGATGATTCAGAGTTGCTATCTGATGTTTCGCAACTTGTGTTAACATTTTCAGCACAAAATGAAGGGCCAATTGGAGTGTCGAGCGTTAAATCATCAGTTTCTACTTCCAAGACTGTTGTTTGATTTAAAACAGCTCCAGTTTTGGTAGTAAGGGCAACTGAATTATTGCAATCGAAGTATAGCCGACTCTCTAGTGGTGATACTTTTAGAGCAATTGGGAAAGAAAGTTCTAAAGCCTCCAGTTTTTCTACCAAACCATTGGAAAGCAAAAGGTAATTGTAGTCAAAACTTTTGATAATGGCAAACTTTTTTTCAATGCTTCCAATAAGGTTCATTTCCTTAGAAAAATTAAGGAAAATAACTTCTTCATTGTTGGTTTGGTCCGTAAGAAACCATCCTGGTACAGATGTATTCTCCGGTATCAACACCTTTCCTATTCCTTCGACACACACTTCAACTCCGGACGGCAAAACGATATCCATGTTCGCATTTCTATAAATAAATAAACCATGTCATATCTTTATGTTTTGATGAAATTCTGAGGAAATTTTTTATTGAAGGAGGTTTTTTATTTTGCAGTTTTTAAAAATGTGAGAAACATAAAGATTTCAAAGAATACAAAATTTCACTATAACCAATTTTACTATTCTATTACAGTATGTACCAGTCATTAGTAGACTACAAATTTATTTTTTTTAAATTTTTTTTACTTCCCAACATAAGATTACTACTGAAAAGTAAAGAGTGATTCTACTCTTTTTCCGTCTACTAATTACTGGTACATACTGTATAATGTTGTTATGCATTTGCTAATACTCCTTCTATACTAATATACCATTCCTACTCTACATAATAGACAGGTCAATTTTGGACTTTTTTGGAATTTCAATATACCTAAGTCAACAGTAGGTACCTTTTGGTATACTACATGTACCTATTTAAATAAAATATCTCCAAATTAAATACCCTTTTTGCTAAAATCATTTTTAATTTTTAGTTACATATATTTATAGTTATACTATTTAGTTAAAAAATTACATTTGTATAACTATAAATAAAAAGTGAAATCTGCAAAAGAATATTAAAGTAAGAAATATTTTATTTAAATAGATGTATTAAGGATACCAATTCTCCGGCAAACTAGACAGGTCACATAGGTTCCCCAGCTATCTTTCTTATTTAATAATAAAAAAATGCATTTGTTTCTCTTTAACAGTGGAATTTTTTCCTCAATATATACCTATATATACAGTCAAGTTGTAAGAAAGGAATATAAAAATAAACAATTATTGATGTACCACATGAACTTTGTGAGGTGAGATGTCATTTAGGTAACTAATAATATATGAACGTCTCACTTTAAAATGTTTACATGGTAGAGTAGTAAATCTTGAGGATAAATTTATGATTATATTATGTAATAAGAACAGTTTAGGACACATGGTGATGAAGGGTATATATACAATGGTTGTTTCTTATTATACAAGGGAGAGGGTAAAAGTCCAGGAGATCATCATAGGGAACAATTTTTAATGATAATTTTTCATACGATTTGTAATATCCATTACGAGATAACATTGAATTATATTCTCGAATGATAAATATAGGAGAAGACTTATTTTTATTTTTGACCAATATTTTTAATATTCGGCCAATGGACATTAATTGGTCTTCACAATTTACATCAAGGATAACAAGTTGACCACTTTTATATGTTGTTCCCAAATAGGTTAAAGATTTACATAAAATAGAATTGTCATACTCAGGATTATTTTTTATTAATTTTATGATAGTCATATCAAGTTGAGTTTTCTTATTCAAATAAACAAGTTGTTGAACTGTGTATGCATTATCTGGAATTTGCAAATTTTCTTTAAAAAGGCCATTAAAAAATAAAGAAGATTGTAATCTTTGATGACGCCAAGCTGCAGTATGAGCAAAATTTTTCTAATTTTTTACTTTATTAGACAAGTCTTTTAGAAATCTATGTTTTGATTCAAATCTTAGTGTCCATACATTAATAAGTGGTCCAAATTGTTTTGTAAGTTCGGGGTAATGACAAATAAAGTGATGTTTAGGTTTCAATTTTCCAAAGTTATAATTTAGTTTCAACTTACTTCTAGTTTCAAAATATTGTTGTATTTTATAATCCATTATCACAATATCATCATGACTTAGTTCCTGAGAAGTAATCAACTCGGTCATTTGTTTCAGGTTTATTATTTGGTAAAATAAATCATTTCGCATGTTTTTGTCAATGAAATTTAAAAATATGAGTGGTAGCGCATTAAGTAAAGACCAAATTTCAGTGGCACTTCCTGTCAAGCGAATTTTGTTTTTGAGGGTAATTGGAGATGGAGTCTGTTTAAATGGTGAATTTGATTTAAAAAAGGATTTAATCTCAAAGTTAACTCTTTCTAAAGAAATGCCATTCTCTTCAATAAAAGCTTTAACTAAATCAAACAAATCATATGCTACCACTCCTTCCAATAAATCATGACCAAGGCAGGGTGGGAATTGTTTTAAAGAATGAAAACTTTTTAGAACATCAAAAACACAATCTCTTTTGCTCCAATTACTTCTCAGATTATTTACAGGTATTTCTATACAAGTATTATATTCTTCTTTGGGTAGTTCAGAGTACAGTATTACATTATTATAATCATAGGGATAATCTGATTCGAGTGAGTTATATACATAATTACAATAACGGCAAATGTTTCCTGAATTAAATGATGCAGAGAATCCGCCTGTTTGATGTGCTTCCAAATTATCTGCAACAATACAGTAAAGGCCTGCAGAAGAAATTGTTTGCTTGTTTACAATGCCCAAATCAAATTTGCCATTTTCCAAATTTATTAAATCCTTTATTAAGGGAGCAAAAAAAGTTGAATAACCATATTTTTTAACGTCTTGCTCTTTTCCCAATAAAACAAGTTGCATTGGATTAACGAGACTACGATTATATTTTTTTATCCATGGTGTTGTCATGTAATATGCTAACAATTTATTCGCTTTAGAAGTAGCGGGATTTAAAGGATTATTTACATTAATGACATCACCATATAAAATTAAGGGTACAGCAAAAGGATTTTTTGAAAAAAATGAATTATCATGAAATAATTTACCATCAAAAATATCACTTAACTTGTAGTTTGCACTTTTACCATTAAAATTACATTGCTCTTGAAAACTTACATCTTTTAACAATTGCTTGATTGTTTCAATAATGGGTACATATTGAAAACTTTTTTGTTTTGGCAATTTATCTTGGGGATTAAAAACGATTTTTTGAGGGTGAACAAATGGCATAAATTTGTCAATAAATTTTAATCTTGCCCATTCGGAGGCAAGGTTAAAGGTATTGGATTTATTGTGAGCAGTAGCAATAAAATCAGAATTTTTAATAGCATTTGTGATTTTGTCTTGATGATCGGTAGAAATATTTAAATTTGCCAAAGTTTCTTTTACAGTTGTGCCAATCAATTTCATATTCATATTATGTAAGGTCATTGTGTATTGGGCAATTTGATCAATAGTTGAATAGGGAATTCTTTTTTCATGCATAAGGTCATTATAAAAATTTGCATAATTTAGAACAATGTTATCACGAAGTTGAGAAATATTAACATCACTAGCACTTGCAACAGTTTCGGTGCTGGATGGAACTACTAAGTTGGCATCTTCTTCATAAGTAAATTCTGAAACTAATTCCGAAGAATAGCCTTCTAAGTCAACTGCAGTTGCTTTCTTGTGAAACTTGGTAAAATGTGTCCATAGGCTCTTATAGTTCTTAAAGTTTTTTGAACAAACCTTAAAAGGGCAAGTAATAGTTTCTTGCTCTGAGGCATGGCACAAATAATGGTCTTTAACTTCCTTGAGACTTGATAGTTTTTTATGATAACAGGATGCCATGACACATTCAACTTCAAGTTCTTCATCCTGAGGTAAAATAACCTTAGTTTTAGATGTAACATGTTCATGGTCGACTTTAAAATGGGCTTTAAGGTTTCTAACGAACTTAAACAAGCGGTAGCACGACTCTATAGGACACGAATGAAGGACATTATAATGTACTTCCGAATGTTCAAAATAGTCTTTAGGATTGTTAGAAATGACCGAACAGTTGACAACCTTGCAAGCCAAGTTCATTGCTAAACCCGGATACAATTATTAATATTTCTTCTCCTGGTTAGCTCCTGTAGAACCGAAAATATTCGATTTCTGATCAAGCATACTTGTAGAACATGGTTACTATTTATATACTTCATGATTCATACATCTGGAATAATAAAATAAGTACATGTTAAAGTGAATTACAAAATATTTATGTTTAAATTATTATTTTAATTTTTAGCTAGCATTTATTGAAACATAGTTTTCAATTGATCTTATTTATGTTTAAAATAAACTATTTACACACTCTATTCTGAGTACTGTATAAATTAGAAGTGTTAAATTTTTCTTCCCAACCAAGAAAAGTAAATGCCATGTCTATATAACAAATCCAGAAGTGAGCAAACTATTACCCTGTGCTACATCTAACTTGTTGGCTTTTGTAATCTGGCTCAAAAAAAAGTTCCAAAAAATATAATTTCAATAATTCCACTAAAAATGTATACTCCTTTCGCTGTACAACTTATTTGACTACTTTTTGCACACTCACACTCTTCCCCTTCCTCCTCCATCTCAAAGCTTGTCAGAACTTTTTTTTCACTTTCTCATACTGTCGAAAAATGCACCTCTTTTGCTGGTTCGGTCCAATATTAAAGTTTAAAAATCATTGTGCCTCTAAACTAAAAAGTTTGCTGTTTCTGGTATAAAGTCTCATTCCAGCACTAAGTAGAATAGCATATTAAACTAACATATTTTTATGAAAATATTGAGTACTGAGTAAAAAACAAATTTATGATTTATAACAGGAATATTAAATTTTTAGAGGTAAGTGTCATTAACAGCTCTTAAAAGGTTTTTATTCAGTTTTATAACTGCTAATATGGCAATGGATGACTTGTTTGCTATTGGTATATTTATGACTAAATTATTTGTTATCTGAAACATTAATTTAACTTTGGTTGCTCTCCCTCCTGAATTTTTTAGCATGCCTGGTTGTCTCATTAACTAAATTATTCAGAGTTGTGCCAATTCTTCTGCAAAAGTTGAACTAAAGCCCCAATAGTCGGCTTTTATATAGTTAAAAAAGTATATTCCTAATGTAAAAAGTGTGTTATTTTAATGGTAATTATTAATGCTGCTACTGTTTACTTGATGTAGTTTTGGAAAATGCATTTTGGTAACTAAAGCCTAATATTAACAGTTAAATGCTTTAGGTTTCATATCAATCTTAAAATTGGAAATTTAATTTTGAGGTTTATAAAAATATTTATATCATTTTGTAAGTAAATAAATTGTTCTATTTACATACATCTGTAAGTATATCTGTCAATCACATTGCTATTAATCACTTTTTTGCCAGGTTGTTGCATTTTATTTTGGGTTCTCTTCGCACAACTTATATTTTAGTTTGTATATTTCAATTTAAGAGTGCACTAAAAAAAGGAATAGTCTTATTGGCAAAATTGATCCACAGACCAAAAGTTTGACATCTATACTCCTGCTTGATTTAGTCATTAGAAACTGGCATTTAAAAATAATATTATAAAATAAAGCATGTAATAATAATAGTATTTATCTTGTTCTATTACCATGAGCTCCTGAGAAATGCATTTAAAAAATGAACAATTGTTAATCTGCTTTTCAACTATTTTTGTTCTAAAATTTCTTAATCTTGAGATATCATCTATTGCTAAACAAAATTTTATTAATCATGCTCATTCAGAGATAAATTCTTGACATGTTAAAACATATTATTGCCACAATGAAAAAATATGTTACTTTATCATTTAGTGTTATAAAAATGAGTGAGTTTGACACCTATTAATTTGAAACCAAATGTAATATTAAAATGTTTACCGGTAACTTGTTACACGGTAGACAAAAACAGTTCTTGCATTGAAGGGAATTACTAAATTTAAAAAAAGTAAAAAACACTTACCGATGATAGATTGTAAAATAACTTGCTTCTCCAAATAACCTTTTTTCAGCTGGAAATCCGTAAGATTTTCGTCTTTAATTATGTTTTATTTTTTCCTTTAAAAATAAAGCGGTAAATTTTTCCCTTTTAAAATGCGGTATTTTTTCCCTCTCATGCCAAGCGTACCAAATACTTTTTTTCTTATTATTTTTTTCACTACCGTAAAAAAGAGCGATAAGATTCGAGTTTATTAGAAAAAAAGTAATGAATTCCGAATTTTATCATAAACAAGATATGTGTCAAAATAAAAACGGACTTACGAATTTTATCATACAAAACTCAGATAAAAATTGTATTTATTAAAAAAACGAATTTTATCGTGTTTTTTCTTGATATAATTCGACCAGGG
>NW_026870175.1:2500-5000 GCF_963584025.1 Labrus mixtus
ATACAAAACAAATCAGACTCACCAACAGAGTTACGAGAAAGAGAATAAATAAAAATATAGACAAAGGAGGTGAGGAGAGTCTGAAACATGTGCTGCTCCAGGTGTGAACATTTGTGTTCATGCAAAACTCTCTAAAATATGTTTAAAAAAATCTGTGTCATCTGTTTAATGACTGTTTCACTGCGTGGTCTGTTTACTGACTGTTTCTCCGTTTACTGACTGTTTCTCTGCGTGGTCTGTTTACTGACTGTTTCTCTGTTTACTGACTGTTTCTCTGTTTACTGACTGTTTCTCTGTATTGTCTGTTTACTGACTGTTTCTCTGTATTGTCTGTTTACTGACTGTTTCTCTGTTTACTGACTGTTTCTCTGTTTACTGACTGTTTCTCTGTATTGTCTGTTTACTGACTGTTTCTCTGTTTACTGACTGTTTCTCTGTATTGTCTGTTTACTGACTGTTTCTCTGTTTACTGACTGTTTCTCTGTATTGTCTGTTTACTGACTGTTTCTCTGTATTGTCTATTTACTGACTGTTTCTCTGTTTACTGACTGTTTCTCTGTTTACTGACTGTTTCTCTGTTTACTGACTGTTTCTCTGCGTGGTCTGTTTACTGACTGTTTCTCTGTTTACTGACTGTTTCTCTGCGTGGTCTGTTTACTGACTGTTTCTCTGTTTACTGACTGTTTCTCTGCGTGGTCTGTTTACTGACTGTTTCTCTGTTTACTGACTGTTTCTCTGTTTACTGACTGTTTCTCTGCGTGGTCTGTTTACTGACTGTTTCTCTGTTTACTGACTGTTTCTCTGTTTACTGACTGTTTCTCTGCGTGGTCTGTTTACTGACTGTTTCTCTGTTTACTGACTGTTTCTCTGTATTGTCTGTTTACTGACTGTTTCTCTGTTTACTGACTGTTTCTCTGTATTGTCTGTTTACTGACTGTTTCTCTGTATTGTCTGTTTACTGACTGTTTCTCTGTTTACTGACTGTTTCTCTGTTTACTGACTGTTTCTCTGTATTTTCTGTTTACTGACTGTTTCTCTGTTTACTGACTGTTTCTCTGTTTACTGACTGTTTCTCTGTATTGTCTGTTTACTGACTGTTTCTCTGTTTACTGACTGTTTCTCTGTATTGTCTGTTTACAGACTGTTTCTCTGTATTGTCTGTTTACTGACTGTTTCTCTGTTTACTGACTGTTTCTCTGTTTACTGACTGTTTCTCTGTATTGTCTGTTTACTGACTGTTTCTCTGCGTGGTCTGTTTACTGACTGTTTCTCTGTTTACTGACTGTTTCTCTGTATTGTCTGTTTACTGACTGTTTCTCTGTTTACTGACTGTTTCTCTGTATTGTCTGTTTACTGACTGTTTCTCTGTATTGTCTGTTTACTGACTGTTTCTCTGTTTACTGACTGTTTCTCTGTTTACTGACTGTTTCTCTGCATGGTCTGTTTACTGACTGTTTCTCTGTTTACTGACTGTTTCTCTGCGTGGTCTGTTTACTGACTGTTTCTCTGTTTACTGACTGTTTCTCTGCGTGGTCTGTTTACTGACTGTTTCTCTGTTTACTGACTGTTTCTCTGCGTGGTCTGTTTACTGACTGTTTCTCTGTTTACTGACTGTTTCTCTGTTTACTGACTGTTTCTCTGCGTGGTCTGTTTACTGACTGTTTCTCTGTTTACTGACTGTTTCTCTGTTTACTGACTGTTTCTCTGCGTGGTCTGTTTACTGACTGTTTCTCTGTTTACTGACTGTTTCTCTGTATTGTCTGTTTACTGACTGTTTCTCTGTTTACTGACTGTTTCTCTGTATTGTCTGTTTACTGACTGTTTCTCTGTATTGTCTGTTTACTGACTGTTTCTCTGTTTACTGACTGTTTCTCTGTTTACTGACTGTTTCTCTGTATTTTCTGTTTACTGACTGTTTCTCTGTTTACTGACTGTTTCTCTGTTTACTGACTGTTTCTCTGTATTGTCTGTTTACTGACTGTTTCTCTGTTTACTGACTGTTTCTCTGTATTGTCTGTTTACAGACTGTTTCTCTGTATTGTCTGTTTACTGACTGTTTCTCTGTTTACTGACTGTTTCTCTGTTTACTGACTGTTTCTCTGTATTGTCTGTTTACTGACTGTTTCTCTGCGTGGTCTGTTTACTGACTGTTTCTCTGTTTACTGACTGTTTCTCTGTATTGTCTGTTTACTGACTGTTTCTCTGTTTACTGACTGTTTCTCTGTATTGTCTGTTTACTGACTGTTTCTCTGTATTGTCTGTTTACTGACTGTTTCTCTGTTTACTGACTGTTTCTCTGTTTACTGACTGTTTCTCTGCATGGTCTGTTTACTGACTGTTTCTCTGTTTACTGACTGTTTCTCTGCGTGGTCTGTTTACTGACTGTTTCTCTGTTTACTGACTGTTTCTCTGCGTGGTCTGTTTACTGACTGTTTCTCTGTTTACTGACTGTTTCTCTGCGTGGTCTGTTTACTGACTGTTTCTCTGTTTACTGACTGTT